>NW_028115902.1:0-105333 GCF_964273445.1 Streptopelia decaocto
CAAAAAATGGCTAAAATTCCAGTTGAAATTTTTTCAAAGTCCCTGAAAAATTTTCCAATTTTTGTCCCAATTCTTCCCATTCCCATTGAAACTTTTCAAATCCCTCTCAAAATGGTTGAAATTCTCTTGAAGCTTTTAAAATTCTCTCTAGAATTTTCAAAATCCATGTCCACATGTTTACAATTTCACGTCAAAAATGCTAAAATTCCAGCTTGAAATTTTTTCAAAGTCCCTGAAAAATTTTCCAATTTTTGTCCCAATTCTTCCCATTCCCATTGAAACTTTTCAAATCCCTCTCAAAATTGTTGAAATTCTCTTGAAGCTTTTAAAATTCTCTCTAGAATTTTCAAAATCCATGTCCACATGTTTACAATTTCACGTCAAAAATGCTAAAATTCCAGCTGAAATTTTTTCAAAGTCCCTTAAAAATTTTCCAATTTTTGTCCCAATTCTTCCCATTCCCATTGAAACTTTTCAAATCCCTCTCAAAATGGTTGAAATTCTCTTGAAGCTTTTAAAATTCTCTCTAGAATTTTCAAAATCCATGTCCACAATGTTTACAATTTCACGTCAAAAAATGGCTAAAATTCCAGTTGAAATTTTTTCAAAGTCCCTTCAAAATTTTCCAATTTTTGTCCCAATTCTTCCCATTCCCATTGAAACTTTTCAAATCCCTCTCAAAATTGTTGAAATTCTCTTGAAGCTTTTAAAATTCTCTCCAGAATTTTCAAAATCCATGTCCACATGTTTACAATTTCACGTCAAAAAATGGCTAAAATTCCAGTTGAAATTTTTTCAAGTCCCTGAAAAATTTTCCAATTTTTGTCCCAATTCTTCCCAATCCACTGAAACTTTTCAAATCCCTCTCAAAATTGTTGAAATTCTCTTGAAGCTTTTAAAATTCTCTCTAGAATTTTCAAAATCCATGTCCACATGTTTACAATTTCACGTCAAAAAATTGCTAAAATTCCAGTTGAAATTTTTTCAAAGTCCCTTCAAAATTTTCCAATTTTTGTCCCAATTCTTCCCATTCCCATTGAAACTTTTCAAATCCCTCTCAAAATTGTTGAAATTCTCTTGAAGCTTTTAAAAGTCTCTCCAGAATTTTCAAAATCCATGTCCACATGTTTACAATTTCACGTCAAAAATGGCTAAAATTCCAGTGGAAATTTTTTCAAAGTCCCTGAAAAATTTTCCAATTTTTGTCCCAATTCTTCCCATTCCCATTGAAACTTTTCAAATCCCTCTCAAAATTGTTGAAATTCTCTTGAAGCTTTTAAAATTCTCTCTAGAATTTTCAAAATCCATGTCCACATGTTTACAATTTCACGTCAAAAAATGGCTAAAATTCCAGTTGAAATTTTTTCAAAGTCCCTGAAAAATTTTCCAATTTTTGTCCCAATTCTTCCCATTCCCATTGAAACTTTTCAAATCCCTCTCAAAATTGTTGAAATTCTCTTGAAGCTTTTAAAATTCTCTCTAGAATTTTCAAAATCCATGTCCACATGTTTACAATTTCACGTCAAAAATGCTAAAATTCCAGCTGAAATTTTTTCAAAGTCCCTGAAAAATTTTCCAATTTTTGTCCCAATTCTTCCCATTCCCATTGAAACTTTTCAAATCCCTCTCAAAATTGTTGAAATTCTCTTGAAGCTTTTAAAATTCTCTCTAGAATTTTCAAAATCCATGTCCACATGTTTACAATTTCACGTCAAAAATGCTAAAATTCCAGCTGAAATTTTTTCAAAGTCCCTTAAAAATTTTCCAATTTTTGTCCCAATTCTTCCCATTCCCATTGAAACTTTTCAAATCCCTCTCAAAATGGTTGAAATTCTCTTGAAGCTTTTAAAATTCTCTCTAGAATTTTCAAAATCCATGTCCACATGTTTACAATTTCACGTCAAAAAATGGCTAAAATTCCAGTTGAAATTTTTTCAAAGTCCCTGAAAAATTTTCCAATTTTTGTCCCCAATTCTTCCCATTCCCATTGAAACTTTTCAAATCCCTCTCAAAATTGTTGAAATTCTCTTGAAGCTTTTAAAATTCTCTCTAGAATTTTCAAAATCCATGTCCACATGTTTACAATTTCACGTCAAAAAATGGCTACAATTCCAGTTGAAATTTTTTCAAAGTCCCTTCAAAATTTTCCAATTTTTGTCCCAATTCTTCCCATTCCCATTGAAACTTTTCAAATCCCTCTCAAAATTGTTGAAATTCTCTTGAAGCTTTTAAAATTCTCTCCAGAATTTTCAAAATCCATGTCCACATGTTTACAATTTCACGTCAAAAAATGGCTAAAATTCCAGTTGAAATTTTTTCAAAGTCCCTTAAAAATTTTCCATTTTTTGTCCCAATTCTTCCCATTCCCACTGAAACTTTTCAAATCCCTCTCAAAATTGTTGAAATTCTCTTGAAGCTTTTAAAATTCTCTCCAGAATTTCAAAATCCATGTCCACATGTTACAATTTCACGTCAAAAAATGGCTAAAATTCCAGTTGAAATTTTTTCAAAGTCCCTTCAAAATTTTCCAATTTTTGTCCCAATTCTTCCCATTCCCATTGAAACTTTTCAAATCCCTCTCAAAATTGTTGAAATTCTCTTGAAGCTTTTAAAATTCTCTCTAGAATTTTCAAAATCCATGTCCACATGTTTACAATTTCACGTCAAAAATGGCTAAAATTCCAGTTGAAATTTTTTCAAAGTCCCTGAAAAATTTCCAATTTTTGTCCCAATTCTTCCCATTCCCATTGAAACTTTTCAAATCCCTCTCAAAATGGTTGAAATTCTCTTGAAGCTTTTAAAATTCTCTCTAGAATTTTCAAAATCCATGTCCACATGTTTACAATTTCACGTCAAAAATGCTAAAATTCCAGCTGAAATTTTTTCAAAGTCCCTGAAAAATTTTCCAATTTTTGTCCCAATTCTTCCCATTCCCATTGAAACTTTTCAAATCCCTCTCAAAATTGTTGAAAATTCTCTTGAAGCTTTTAAAATTCTCTCTAGAATTTTCAAAATCCATGTCCACATGTTTACAATTTCACGTCAAAAGTGCTAAAATTCCAGCTGAAATTTTTTCAAAGTCCCTTAAAAATTTTCCAATTTTTGTCCCAATTCTTCCCATTCCCATTGAAACTTTTCAAATCCCTCTCAAAATGGTTGAAATTCTCTTGAAGCTTTTAAAATTCTCTCTAGAATTTTCAAATCCATGTCCACATGTTTACAATTTCACGTCAAAAATGGCTAAAATTCCAGTTGAAATTTTTTCAAAGTCCCTGAAAAATTTTCCAATTTTTGTCCCAATTCTTCCCATTCCCATTGAAACTTTCAAATCCCTCTCAAAATGGTTGAAATTCTCTTGAAGCTTTTAAAATTCTCTCTAGAATTTTCAAAATCCATGTCCACATGTTTACAATTTCACGTCAAAAATGCTAAAATTCCAGCTGAAATTTTTTCAAAGTCCCTGAAAAATTTTCCAATTTTGTCCCAATTCTTCCCATTCCCATTGAAACTTTTCAAATCCCTCTCAAAATTGTTGAAATTCTCTTGAAGCTTTTAAAATTCTCTCTAGAATTTTCAAAATCCATGTCCACATGTTTACAATTTCACGTCAAAAATGCTAAAATTCCAGCTGAAATTTTTTCAAAGTCCCTTAAAAATTTTCCAATTTTTGTCCCAATTCTTCCCATTCCCATTGAAACTTTTCAAATCCCTCTCAAAATGGTTGAAATTCTCTTGAAGCTTTTAAAATTCTCTCTAGAATTTTCAAAATCCATGTCCACATGTTTACAATTTCACGTCAAAAAATGGCTAAAATTCCAGTTGAAATTTTTTCAAAGTCCCTTCAAATTTTCCAATTTTTGTCCCAATTCTTCCCATTCCCATTGAAACTTTTCAAATCCCTCTCAAAATTGTTGAAATTCTCTTGAAGCTTTTAAAATTCTCTCCAGAATTTTCAAAATCCATGTCCACATGTTTACAATTTCACGTCAAAAAATGGCTAAAATTCCAGTTGAAATTTTTTCAAAGTCCCTGAAAAATTTTCCAATTTTTGTCCCAATTCTTCCCAATCCCACTGAAACTTTTCAAATCCCTCTCAAAATTGTTGAAATTCTCTTGAAGCTTTTAAAATTCTCTCTAGAATTTTCAAAATCCATGTCCACATGTTTACAATTTCACGTCAAAAAATTGCTAAAATTCCAGTTGAAATTTTTTCAAAGTCCCTTCAAAATTTTCCAATTTTTGTCCCAATTCTTCCCATTCCCATTGAAACTTTTCAAATCCCTCTCAAAATTGTTGAAATTCTCTTGAAGCTTTTAAAAGTCTCTCCAGAATTTTCAAAATCCATGTCCACATGTTTACAATTTCACGTCAAAAAATGGCTAAAATTCCAGTGGAAATTTTTTCAAAGTCCCTGAAAAATTTTCCAATTTTTGTCCCAATTCTTCCCATTCCCATTGAAACTTTTCAAATCCCTCTCAAAATTGTTGAAATTCTCTTGAAGCTTTTAAAATTCTCTCTAGAATTTTCAAAATCCATGTCCACATGTTTACAATTTCACGTCAAAAAATGGCTAAAATTCCAGTTGAAATTTTTTCAAAGTCCCTGAAAAATTTTCCAATTTTTGTCCCAATTCTTCCCATTCCCATTGAAACTTTTCAAATCCCTCTCAAAATTGTTGAAATTCTCTTGAAGCTTTTAAAATTCTCTCTAGAATTTTCAAAATCCATGTCCACATGTTTACAATTTCACGTCAAAAATGCTAAAATTCCAGCTGAAATTTTTTCAAAGTCCCTGAAAAATTTTCCAATTTTTGTCCCAATTCTTCCCATTCCCATTGAAACTTTTCAAATCCCTCTCAAAATTGTTGAAATTCTCTTGAAGCTTTTAAAATTCTCTCTAGAATTTTCAAAATCCATGTCCACATGTTTACAATTTCACGTCAAAAATGCTAAAATTCAGCTGAAATTTTTCAAAGTCCCTTAAAAATTTTCCAATTTTTGTCCCAATTCTTCCCATTCCATTGAAACTTTTCAAATCCCTCTCAAAATGGTTGAAATTCTCTTGAAGCTTTTAAATTCTCTCTAGAATTTTCAAAATCCATGTCCACATGTTTACAATTTCACGTCAAAAAATGGCTAAAATTCCAGTTGAAATTTTTTCAAAGTCCCTGAAAAATTTTCCAATTTTTGTCCAATTCTTCCCATTCCCATTGAAACTTTTCAAATCCCTCTCAAAATTGTTGAAATTCTCTTGAAGCTTTTAAAATTCTCTCTAGAATTTTCAAAATCCATGTCCACATGTTTACAATTTCACGTCAAAAATGGCTACAATTCCAGTTGAAATTTTTTCAAAGTCCCTTCAAAATTTTCCAATTTTTGTCCCAATTCTTCCCATTCCCATTGAAACTTTTCAAATCCCTCTCAAAATTGTTGAAATTCTCTTGAAGCTTTTAAAATTCTCTCCAGAATTTTCAAAATCCATGTCCACATGTTTACAATTTCACGTCAAAAAATGGCTAAAATTCCAGTTGAAATTTTTTCAAAGTCCCTTAAAAATTTTCCATTTTTGTCCCAATTCTTCCCATTCCCACTGAAACTTTTCAAATCCCTCTCAAAATTGTTGAAATTCTCTTGAAGCTTTTAAAATTCTCTCCAGAATTTTCAAAATCCATGTCCACATGTTTACAATTTCACCGTCAAAAAATGGCTAAAATTCCAGTTGAAATTTTTTCAAAGTCCCTTCAAAATTTTCCAATTTTTGTCCCAATTCTTCCCATTCCCATTGAAACTTTTCAAATCCCTCTCAAAATTGTTGAAATTCTCTTGAAGCTTTTAAAATTCTCTCTAGAATTTTCAAAATCCATGTCCACATGTTTACAATTTCACGTCAAAAAAATGGCTAAAATTCCAGTTGAAATTTTTTCAAAGTCCCTTCAAAATTTTCCAATTTTTGTCCCAATTCTTCCCATTCCCATTGAAACTTTTCAAAATCCCTCTCAAAATTGTTGAAATTCTCTTGAAGCTTTTAAAATTCTCTCTAGAATTTTCAAAATCCATGTCCACATGTTTACAATTTCACGTCAAAAAATGGCTAAAATTCCAGTTGAAATTTTTTCAAAGTCCCTTCAAAATTTTCCAATTTTTGTCCCAATTCTTCCCATTCCCATTGAAACTTTTCAAATCCCTCTCAAAATTGTTGAAATTCTCTTGAAGCTTTTAAAATTCTCTCTAGAATTTTCAAAATCCATGTCCACATGTTTACAATTTCACGTCAAAAAGTGCTAAAATTCCAGCTGAAATTTTTTCAAAGTCCCTTAAAATTTTCCAATTTTTGTCCCAATTCTTCCCATTCCCATTGAAACTTTTCAAATCCCTCTCAAAATGGTTGAAATTCTCTTGAAGCTTTTAAAATTCTCTCTAGAATTTTCAAAATCCATGTCCACATGTTTACAATTTCACGTCAAAAATGGCTAAAATTCCAGTGGAAATTTTTCAAAGTCCCTGAAAAATTTTCCAATTTTTGTCCCAATTCTTCCCATTCCCATTGAAACTTTTCAAATCCCTCTCAAATGGTTGAAATTCTCTTGAAGCTTTTTAAAATTCTCTCTAGAATTTTCAAAATCCATGTCCACATGTTTACAATTTCACGTCAAAAATGCTAAAATTCCAGCTGAAATTTTTTCAAAGTCCCTGAAAAATTTTCCAATTTTTGTCCCAATTCTTCCCATTCCCATTGAAACTTTTCAAATCCCTCTCAAAATTGTTGAAATTCTCTTGAAGCTTTTTAAAATTCTCTCTAGAATTTTCAAAATCCATGTCCACATGTTTACAATTTCACGTCAAAAAATGCTAAAATTCCAGCTGAAATTTTTTCAAAGTCCTTAAAAATTTTCCAATTTTTGTCCCAATTCTTCCCATTCCCATTGAAACTTTTCAAATCCCTCTCAAAATGGTTGAAATTCTCTTGAAGCTTTTAAAATTCTCTCTAGAATTTTCAAAATCCATGTCCACATGTTTACAATTTCACGTCAAAAAATGGCTAAAATTCCAGTTGAAATTTTTTCAAAGTCCCTGAAAAATTTTCCAATTTTTGTCCCAATTCTTCCCATTCCCATTGAAACTTTTCAAATCCCTCTCAAAATTGTTGAAATTCTCTTGAAGCTTTTAAAATTCTCTCTAGAATTTTCAAAATCCATGTCCACATGTTTACAATTTCACGTCAAAAAATGGCTAAAATTCCAGTTGAAATTTTTTCAAAGTCCCTTCAAAATTTTCCAATTTTTGTCCCAATTCTTCCCATTCCCATTGAAACTTTTCAAATCCCTCTCAAAATTGTTGAAATTCTCTTGAAGCTTTTAAAATTCTCTCCAGAATTTTCAAAATCCATGTCCACATGTTTACAATTTCACGTCAAAAAATGGCTAAAATTCCAGTTGAAATTTTTTCAAAGTCCCTTAAAAATTTTCCATTTTTTGTCCCAATTCTTCCCATTCCCATTGAAACTTTTCAAATCCCTCTCAAATTGTTGAAATTCTCTTGAAGCTTTTAAAATTCTCTCCAGAATTTTCAAAATCCATGTCCACATGTTTACAATTTCACGTCAAAAAATGGCTAAAATTCCAGTTGAAATTTTTTCAAAGTCCCTTCAAAATTTTCCAATTTTTGTCCCAATTCTTCCCATTCCCATTGAAACTTTTCAAATCCCTCTCAAAATTGTTGAAATTCTCTTGAAGCTTTTAAAATTCTCTCCAGAATTTTCAAAATCCATGTCCACATGTTTACAATTTCACGTCAAAAAATGGCTAAAATTCCAGTTGAAATTTTTTCAAAGTCCCTGAAAATTTTCCAATTTTTGTCCCAATTCTTCCCAATCCCATTGAAACTTTTCAAATCCCTCTCAAAATTGTTGAAATTCTCTTGAAGCTTTTAAAATTCTCTCTAGAATTTTCAAAATCCATGGCCACATGTTTACAATTTCACGTCAAAAAATTGCTAAAATTCCAGTTGAAATTTTTTCAAAGTCCCTTCAAAATTTTCCAATTTTTGTCCCAATTCTTCCCATTCCCATTGAAACTTTTCAAATCCCTCTCAAAATTGTTGAAATTCTCTTGAAGCTTTTAAAAGTCTCTCCAGAATTTTCAAAATCCATGTCCACATGTTTACAATTTCACGTCAAAAAATGGCTAAAATTCCAGTGGAAATTTTTTCAAAGTCCCTTCAAAATTTTCCAATTTTGTCCCAATTCTTCCCATTCCCATTGAAACTTTTCAAATCCCTCTCAAAATTGTTGAAATTCTCTTGAAGCTTTTAAAATTCTCTCTAGAATTTTCAAAATCCATGTCCACATGTTTACAATTTCACGTCAAAAATGGCTAAAATTCCAGTTGAAATTTTTTCAAAGTCCCTGAAAAATTTTCCAATTTTTGTCCCAATTCTTCCCATTCCCATTGAAACTTTTCAAATCCCTCTCAAAATTGTTGAAATTCTCTTGAAGCTTTTAAAATTCTCTCTAGAATTTTCAAAATCCATGTCCACATGTTTACAATTTCACGTCAAAAATGCTAAAATTCCAGCTGAAATTTTTTCAAAGTCCCTGAAAAATTTTCCAATTTTTGTCCCAATTCTTCCCATTCCCATTGAAACTTTTCAAATCCCTCTCAAAATTGTTGAAATTCTCTTGAAGCTTTTAAAATTCTCTCTAGAATTTTCAAAATCCATGTCCACATGTTTACAATTTCACGTCAAAAATGCTAAAATTCCAGCTGAAATTTTTTCAAAGTCCCTTAAAAATTTTCCAATTTTGTCCCAATTCTTCCCATTCCCATTGAAACTTTTCAAATCCCTCTCAAAATTGTTGAAATTCTCTTGAAGCTTTTAAAATTCTCTCTAGAATTTCAAAATCCATGTCCACATGTTTACAATTTCACGTCAAAAAATGGCTAAAATTCCAGTTGAAATTTTTTCAAAGTCCCTTAAAAATTTTCCAATTTTTGTCCCAATTCTTCCCATTCCCATTGAAACTTTTCAAATCCCTCTCAAAATTGTTGAAATTCTCTTGAAGCTTTTAAAATTCTCTCCAGAATTTTCAAAATCCATGTCCACATGTTTACAATTTCACGTCAAAAACTGGCTAAAATTCCAGTTGAAATTTTTTCAAAGTCCCTGAAAAATTTTCCAATTTTTGTCCCAATTCTTCCCATTCCCATTGAAACTTTTCAAATCCCTCTCAAAATTGTTGAAATTCTCTTGAAGCTTTTAAAATTCTCTCTAGAATCTTCAAAATCCATGGCCACATGTTTACAATTTCACGTCAAAAAATGGCTAAAATTCCAGTTGAAATTTTTTCAAAGTCCCTTAAAAATTTTCCAATTTTGTCCCAATTCTTCCCATTCCCATTGAAACTTTTCAAATCCCTCTCAAAATTGTTGAAATTCTCTTGAAGCTTTTAAAAAGTCTCTCCAGAATTTTCAAAATCCATGTCCACATGTTTACAATTTCACGTCAAAAAATGGCTAAAATTCCAGTTGAAATTTTTTCAAAGTCCCTGAAAAATTTTCCAATTTTTGTCCCAATTCTTCCCATTCCCATTGAAACTTTTCAAATCCCTCTCAAAATTGTTGAAATTCTCTTGAAGCTTTTAAAATTCTCTCCAGAATTTTCAAAATCCATGTCCACATGTTTACAATTTCACGTCAAAAAATGGCTAAAATTCCAGTTGAAATTTTTTCAAAGTCCCTGAAAAATTTTCCAATTTTTGTCCCAATTCTTCCCATTCCCATTGAAACTTTTCAAGTCCCTCTCAAAATTGTTGAAATTCTCTTGAAGCTTTTAAAATTCTCTCTAGAATTTTCAAAATCCATGTCCACATGTTTACAATTTCACGTCAAAAAATGGCTAAAATTCCAGTTGAAATTTTTTCAAAGTCCCTGAAAAATTTTCCAATTTTTGTCCCAATTCTTCCCATTCCCATTGAAACTTTTCAAATCCCTCTCAAAATGGTTGAAATTCTCTTGAAGCTTTTAAAATTCTCTCTAGAATTTTCAAAATCCATGTCCGCATGTTTACAATTTCACATAAAAAATGGCTAAAATTCCAGTTGAAATTTTTTTCAAAGTCCCTTAAAAATTTTCCAATTTTTGTCCCAATTCTTCCATTCCCATTGAAACTTTTCAAATCCCTCTCAAAATTGTTGAAATTCTCTTGAAGCTTTTAAAATTCTCTCCAGAATTTTCAAAATCCATGTCCACATGTTTACAATTTCACGTCAAAATTGGCTAAAATTCCAGCTGAAATTTTTTCAAAGTCCCTTAAAATTTTTCCAATTTTTGTCCCAATTCTTCCCATTCCCATTGAAACTTTTCAAATCCCTCTCAAAATTGTTGAAATTCTCTTGAAGCTTTTAAAATTCTCTCTAGAATTTTCAAAATCCATGTCCACATGTTTACAATTTCACGTCAAAAAATGCTAAAATTCCAGCTGAAATTTTTCAAAGTCCCTTCAAAATTTTCCAATTTTTGTCCCAATTCTTCCCATTCCCATTGAAACTTTTCAAATCCCTCTCAAAATTGTTGAAATTCTCTTGAAGCTTTTAAAATTCTCTCTAGAATTTTCAAAATCCATGTCCACATGTTTACAATTTCACGTCAAAAATGGCTAAAATTCCAGTTGAAATTTTTTCAAAGTCCCTGAAAAATTTTCCAATTTTTGTCCCAATTCTTCCCATTCCCATTGAAACTTTTCAAATCCCTCTCAAAATTGTTGAAATTCTCTTGAAGCTTTTAAAATTCTCTCCAGAATTTTCAAAATCCATGTCCACATGTTTACATTTCACGTCAAAAATGGCTAAAATTCCAGTTGAAATTTTTTCAAAGTCCCTTAAAAATTTTCCATTTTTGTCCCAATTCTTCCCATTCCCATTGAAACTTTTCAAATCCCTCTCAAAATTGTTGAAATTCTCTTGAAGCTTTAAAATTCTCTCCAGAATTTTCAAAATCCATGTCCACATGTTTACAATTTCACGTCAAAAAATGGCTAAAATTCCAGTTGAAATTTTTTCAAAGTCCCTTAAAAATTTTCCAATTTTTGTCCCAATTCTTCCATTGCCATTGAAACTTTTCAAATCCCTCTCAAAATTGTTGAAATTCTCTTGAAGCTTTTAAAATTCTCTCCAGAATTTTCAAAATCCATGTCCACATGTTTACAATTTCACGTCAAAAAATGGCTAAAATTCCAGTTGAAATTTTTTCAAAGTCCCTGAAAAATTTTCCAATTTTTGTCCCAATTCTTCCCATTCCCATTGAAACTTTTCAAATCCCTCTCAAAATTGTTGAAATTCTCTTGAAGCTTTTAAAAGTCTCTCCAGAATTTTCAAAATCCATGTCCACATGTTTACAATTTCACGTCAAAAAATGGCTAAAATTCCAGTTGAAATTTTTTCAAAGTCCCCTGAAAAATTTTCCAATTTTTGTCCCAATTCTTCCCAATCCCATTGAAACTTTTCAAATCCCTCTCAAAATTGTTGAAATTCTCTTGAAGCTTTTAAAATTCTCTCTAGAATTTTCAAAATCCATGTCCACATGTTTACAATTTCACGTCAAAAAATTGCTAAAATTCCAGTTGAAATTTTTTCAAAGTCCCTTAAAAATTTTCCAATTTTTGTCCCAATTCTTCCCATTCCCATTGAAACTTTTCAAATCCCTCTCAAAATTGTTGAAATTCTCTTGAAGCTTTTAAAAGTCTCTCCAGAATTTTCAAAATCCATGTCCACATGTTTACAATTTCACGTCAAAAATGGCTAAAATTCCAGTGGAAATTTTTTCAAAGTCCCTGAAAAATTTTCCAATTTTTGTCCCAATTCTTCCCATTCCCATTGAAACTTTTCAAATCCCTCTCAAAATTGTTGAAATTCTCTTGAAGCTTTTAAAATTCTCTCTAGAATTTTCAAAATCCATGTCCACATGTTTACAATTTCACGTCAAAAAATGGCTAAAATTCCAGTTGAAAATTTTTTCAAAGTCCCTGAAAAATTTTCCAATTTTTGTCCCAATTCTTCCCATTCCCATTGAAACTTTTCAAATCCCTCTCAAATTGTTGAAATTCTCTTGAAGCTTTTAAAATTCTCTCTAGAATTTTCAAAATCCATGTCTACATGTTTACAATTTCACGTCAAAAATGCTAAAATTCCAGCTGAAATTTTTTCAAAGTCCCTTAAAAATTTTCCAATTTTTGTCCCAATTCTTCCCATTCCCATTGAAACTTTTCAAATCCCTCTCAAAATTGTTGAAATTCTCTTGAAGCTTTTAAAATTCTCTCTAGAATTTTCAAAATCCATGTCCACATGTTTACAATTTCACGTCAAAAATGCTAAAATTCCAGCTGAAATTTTTTCAAAGTCCCTTAAAAATTTTCCAATTTTTGTCCCAATTCTTCCCATTCCCATTGAAACTTTTCAAATCCCTCTCAAAATTGTTGAAATTCTCTTGAAGCTTTTAAAATTCTCTCTAGAATTTTAAAAATCCATGTCCACATGTTTACAATTTCACGTCAAAAAATGGCTAAAATTCCAGTTGAAATTTTTTCAAAGTCCCTTAAAAATTTTCCAATTTTTGTCCCAATTCTTCCCATTCCCATTGAAACTTTTCAAATCCCTCTCAAAATTGTTGAAATTCTCTTGAAGCTTTTAAAATTCTCTCTAGAATTTTCAAAATCCCATGTCCACATGTTTACAATTTCACGTCAAAAAACTGGCTAAAATCCAGTTGAAATTTTTTCAAAGTCCCTGAAAAATTTTCCAATTTTTGTCCCAATTCTTCCCATTCCCATTGAAACTTTTCAAATCCCTCTCAAAATTGTTGAAATTCTCTTGAAGCTTTTAAAATTCTCTCTAGAATCTTCAAAATCCATGGCCACATGTTTACAATTTCACGTCAAAAAATGGCTAAAATTCCAGTTGAAATTTTTTCAAAGTCCCTTCAAAATTTTCCAATTTTTGTCCCAATTCTTCCCATTCCCATTGAAACTTTTCAAATCCCTCTCAAAATTGTTGAAATTCTCTTGAAGCTTTTAAAAGTCTCTCTAGAATTTTCAAAATCCATGTCCACATGTTTACAATTTCACGTCAAAAAATGCTAAAATTCCAGCTGAAATTTTTTCAAAGTCCCTTAAAAATTTTCCAATTTTTGTCCCAATTCTTCCCATTCCCATTGAAACTTTTCAAATCCCTCTCAAAATTGTTGAAATTCTCTTGAAGCTTTTAAAATTCTCTCTAGAATTTTCAAAATCCATGTCCACATGTTTACAATTTCACGTCAAAAAATGGCTAAAATTCCAGTTGAAATTTTTTCAAAGTCCCTTCAAAATTTTCCAATTTTTGTCCCAATTCTTCCCATTCCCATTGAAACTTTTCAAATCCCTCTCAAAATTGTTGAAATTCTCTTGAAGCTTTTAAAATTCTCTCTAGAATTTTCAAAATCCATGTCCACATGTTTACAATTTCACGTCAAAAAATGGCTAAAATTCCAGTTGAAATTTTTTCAAAGTCCCTGAAAAATTTTCCAATTTTTGTCCCAATTCTTCCCATTCCCATTGAAACTTTTCAAATCCCTCTCAAAATTGTTGAAATTCTCTTGAAGCTTTTAAAATTCTCTCTAGAATTTTCAAAATCCATGTCCACATGTTTACAATTTCACGTCAAAAAATGGCTAAAATTCAGTTGAAATTTTTTCAAAGTCCCTTAAAAATTTTCCATTTTTTGTCCCAATTCTTCCCATTCCCATTGAAACTTTTCAAATCCCTCTCAAAATTGTTGAAATTCTCTTGAAGCTTTTAAAATTCTCTCCAGAATTTTCAAAATCCATGTCCACATGTTTACAATTTCACGTCAAAAAATGGCTAAAATTCCAGTTGAAATTTTTTCAAAGTCCCTTAAAAATTTTCCAATTTTTGTCCCAATTCTTCCCATTCCCATTGAAACTTTTCAAATCCCTCTCAAAATTGTTGAAATTCTCTTGAAGCTTTTAAAATTCTCTCTAGAATTTTCAAAATCCATGTCCACATGTTTACAATTTCACGTCAAAAAATGGCTAAAATTCCAGTTGAAATTTTTTCAAAGTCCCTGAAAAATTTTCCAATTTTTGTCCCAATTCTTCCAATCCCATTGAAACTTTCAAATCCCTCTCAAAATTGTTGAAATTCTCTTGAAGCTTTTAAAAGTCTCTCAGAATTTTCAAAATCCATGTCCACATGTTTACAATTTCACGTCAAAATGGCTAAAATTCCAGTTGAAATTTTTTCAAAGTCCTGAAAAATTTTCCAATTTTTGTCCCAATTCTTCCCAATCCCATTGAAACTTTTCAATCCCTCTCAAAATTGTTGAAATTCTCTTGAAGCTTTTAAAATTCTCTCTAGAATTTTCAAATCCATGTCCACATGTTTACAATTTCACGTCAAAAAATTGCTAAAATTCCAGTTGAAATTTTTTCAAAGTCCTTAAAAATTTTCCAATTTTTGTCCCAATTCTTCCCATTCCCATTGAAACTTTTCAAATCCCTCTCAAAATTGTTGAAATTCTCTTGAAGCTTTTAAAAGTCTCTCCAGAATTTCAAAATCCATGTCCACATGTTTACAATTTCACGTCAAAAAATGGCTAAAATTCCAGTGGAAATTTTTTCAAAGTCCCTGAAAAATTTTCCAATTTTTGTCCCAATTCTTCCCATTCCCATTGAAACTTTTCAAATCCCTCTCAAAATTGTTGAAATTCTCTTGAAGCTTTTAAAATTCTCTCTAGAATTTTCAAAATCCATGTCCACATGTTTACAATTTCACGTCAAAAAATGGCTAAAATTCCAGTTGAAATTTTTTCAAAGTCCCTGAAAAATTTTCCAATTTTTGTCCCAATTCTTCCCATTCCCATTGAAACTTTTCAAATCCCTCTCAAAATTGTTGAAATTCTCTTGAAGCTTTTAAAATTCTCTCTAGAATTTTCAAAATCCATGTCCACATGTTTACAATTTCACGTCAAAAATGCTAAAATTCCAGCTGAAATTTTTTCAAAGTCCCTTAAAAATTTTCCAATTTTTGTCCCAATTCTTCCCATTCCCATTGAAACTTTTCAAATCCCTCTCAAAATTGTTGAAATTCTCTTGAAGCTTTTAAAATTCTCTCTAGAATTTTCAAAATCCATGTCCACATGTTTACAATTTCACGTCAAAAATGCTAAAATTCCAGCTGAAATTTTTTCAAAGTCCCTTAAAAATTTTCCAATTTTTGTCCCAATTCTTCCCATTCCCATTGAAACTTTTCAAATCCCTCTCAAAATTGTTGAAATTCTCTTGAAGCTTTTAAAATTCTCTCTAGAATTTTAAAAATCCATGTCCACATGTTTACAATTTCACGTCAAAAAATGGCTAAAATTCCAGTTGAAATTTTTTCAAAGTCCCTTAAAAATTTTCCAATTTTTGTCCCAATTCTTCCCATTCCCATTGAAACTTTTCAAATCCCTCTCAAAATTGTTGAAATTCTCTTGAAGCTTTTAAAATTCTCTCTAGAATTTTCAAAATCCATGTCCACATGTTTACAATTTCACGTCAAAAAACTGGCTAAAATTCCAGTTGAAATTTTTTCAAAGTCCCTGAAAAATTTTCCAATTTTTGTCCCAATTCTTCCCATTCCCATTGAAACTTTTCAAATCCCTCTCAAAATTGTTGAAATTCTCTTGAAGCTTTTAAAATTCTCTCTAGAATCTTCAAAATCCATGGCCACATGTTTACAATTTCACGTCAAAAAATGGCTAAAATTCCAGTTGAAATTTTTTCAAAGTCCCTTCAAAATTTTCCAATTTTTGTCCCAATTCTTCCCATTCCCATTGAAACTTTTCAAATCCCTCTCAAAATTGTTGAAATTCTCTTGAAGCTTTTAAAAGTCTCTCCAGAATTTTCAAAATCCATGTCCACATGTTTACAATTTCACGTCAAAAATGCTAAAATTCCAGTTGAAATTTTTTCAAAGTCCCTGAAAAATTTTCCAATTTTTGTCCCAATTCTTCCCATTCCCATTGAAACTTTTCAAATCCCTCTCAAAATTGTTGAAATTCTCTTGAAGCTTTTAAAATTCTCTCTAGAATTTTCAAAATCCATGTCCACATGTTTACAATTTCACGTCAAAAAATGGCTAAAATTCCAGTTGAAATTTTTTCAAAGTCCCTTCAAAATTTTCCAATTTTTGTCCCAATTCTTCCCATTCCCATTGAAACTTTTCAAATCCCTCTCAAAATTGTTGAAATTCTCTTGAAGCTTTTAAAATTCTCTCTAGAATTTTCAAAATCCATGTCCACATGTTTACAATTTCACGTCAAAAAATGGCTAAAATTCCAGTTGAAATTTTTTCAAAGTCCCTTCAAAATTTTCCAATTTTTGTCCCAATTCTTCCCATTCCCATTGAAACTTTTCAAATCCCTCTCAAAATTGTTGAAATTCTCTTGAAGCTTTTAAAATTCTCTCTAGAATTTTCAAAATCCATGTCCACATGTTTACAATTTCACGTCAAAAAATGGCTAAAATTCCAGTTGAAATTTTTTCAAAGTCCCTGAAAAATTTTCCAATTTTTGTCCCAATTCTTCCCATTCCCATTGAAACTTTTCAAATCCCTCTCAAAATTGTTGAAATTCTCTTGAAGCTTTTAAAATTCTCTCCAGAATTTTCAAAATCCATGTCCACATGTTTACAATTTCACGTCAAAAAATGGCTAAAATTCCAGTTGAAATTTTTTCAAAGTCCCTTAAAAATTTTCCATTTTTTGTCCCAATTCTTCCCATTCCCATTGAAACTTTTCAAATCCCTCTCAAAATTGTTGAAATTCTCTTGAAGCTTTTAAAATTCTCTCCAGAATTTTCAAAATCCATGTCCACATGTTTACAATTTCACGTCAAAAAATGGCTAAAATTCCAGTTGAAATTTTTTCAAAGTCCCTTAAAAATTTTCCAATTTTTGTCCCAATTCTTCCCATTCCCATTGAAACTTTTCAAATCCCTCTCAAAATTGTTGAAATTCTCTTGAAGCTTTTAAAATTCTCTCCAGAATTTTCAAAATCCATGTCCACATGTTTACAATTTCACGTCAAAAAATGGCTAAAATTCCAGTTGAAATTTTTTCAAAGTCCCTGAAAAATTTTCCAATTTTTGTCCCAATTCTTCCCAATCCCATTGAAACTTTTCAAATCCCTCTCAAAATTGTTGAAATTCTCTTGAAGCTTTTAAAATTCTCTCTAGAATTTTCAAAATCCATGTCCACATGTTTACAATTTCACGTCAAAAAATGGCTAAAATTCCAGTTGAAATTTTTTCAAAGTCCCTTCAAAATTTTCCAATTTTTGTCCCAATTCTTCCCATTCCCATTGAAACTTTTCAAATCCCTCTCAAAATTGTTGAAATTCTCTTGAAGCTTTTAAAAGTCTCTCCAGAATTTTCAAAATCCATGTCCACATGTTTATAATTTCACGTCAAAAAATGGCTAAAATTCCAGTTGAAATTTTTTCAAAGTCCCTGAAAAATTTTCCAATTTTTGTCCCAATTCTTCCCATTCCCATTGAAACTTTTCAAATCCCTCTCAAAATTGTTGAAATTCTCTTGAAGCTTTTAAAATTCTCTCTAGAATTTTCAAAATCCATGTCCACATGTTTACAATTTCACGTCAAAAAATGGCTAAAATTCCAGTTGAAATTTTTTCAAAGTCCCTGAAAAATTTTCCAATTTTTGTCCCAATTCTTCCCATTCCCATTGAAACTTTTCAAATCCCTCTCAAAATTGTTGAAATTCTCTTGAAGCTTTTAAAATTCTCTCTAGAATTTTCAAAATCCATGTCCACATGTTTACAATTTCACGTCAAAAATGCTAAAATTCCAGCTGAAATTTTTTCAAAGTCCCTGAAAAATTTTCCAATTTTTGTCCCAATTCTTCCCATTCCCATTGAAACTTTTCAAATCCCTCTCAAAATTGTTGAAATTCTCTTGAAGCTTTTAAAATTCTCTCTAGAATTTTCAAAATCCATGTCCACATGTTTACAATTTCACGTCAAAAATGCTAAAATTCCAGCTGAAATTTTTTCAAAGTCCCTTAAAAATTTTCCAATTTTTGTCCCAATTCTTCCCATTCCCATTGAAACTTTTCAAATCCCTCTCAAAATTGTTGAAATTCTCTTGAAGCTTTTAAAATTCTCTCTAGAATTTTCAAAATCCATGTCCACATGTTTACAATTTCACGTCAAAATCCTGAAAATTTTCCAATTTTTGTCCCAATTCTTCCATTCCCATTGAAACTTTTCAAATCCCTCTCAAAATTGTTGAAATTCTCTTGAAGCTTTTAAAATTCTCTCTCAGAATTTTCACGTCAAAAAATGGCTAAAATTCCAGTTGAAATTTTTTCAAAGTCCCTTCAAAATTTTCCAATTTTTGTCCCAAGTCTTCCCATTCCCATTGAAACTTTTCAAATCCCTCTCAAAATTGTTGAAATTCTCTTGAAGCTTTTAAAATTCTCTCTAGAATTTTCAAAATCCATGTCCGCATGTTTACAATTTCACATAAAAATGGCTAAAATTCCAGTTGAAATTTTTTCAAAGTCCCTTAAAAATTTTCCAATTTTTGTCCCAATTCTTCCCATTCCCATTGAAACTTTTCAAATCCCTCTCAAAATTGTTGAAATTCTCTTGAAGCTTTTAAAATTCTCTCTAGAATTTTCAAAATCCATGTCCACATGTTTACAATTTCACGTCAAAAATGCTAAAATTCCAGCTGAAATTTTTTCAAAGTCCCTTCAAAATTTTCCAATTTTTGTCCCAATTCTTCCCATTCCCATTGAAACTTTTCAAATCCCTCTCAAAATTGTTGAAATTCTCTTGAAGCTTTTAAAATTCTCTCTAGAATTTTCAAAATCCATGTCCACATGTTTACAATTTCACGTCAAAAAATGGCTAAAATTCCAGTTGAAATTTTTTCAAAGTCCCTGAAAAATTTTCCAATTTTTGTCCCAATTCTTCCCATTCCCATTGAAACTTTTCAAATCCCTCTCAAAATTGTTGAAATTCTCTTGAAGCTTTTAAAATTCTCTCTAGAATTTTCAAAATCCATGTCCACATGTTTACAATTTCACGTCAAAAAATGGCTAAAATTCCAGTTGAAATTTTTTCAAAGTCCCTGAAAAATTTTCCAATTTTTGTCCCAATTCTTCCCATTCCCATTGAAACTTTTCAAATCCCTCTCAAAATTGTTGAAATTCTCTTGAAGCTTTTAAAATTCTCTCCAGAATTTTCAAAATCCATGTCCACATGTTTACAATTTCACGTCAAAAAATGGCTAAAATTCCAGTTGAAATTTTTTCAAAGTCCCTTAAAAATTTTCCATTTTTTGTCCCAATTCTTCCCATTCCCATTGAAACTTTTCAAATCCCTCTCAAAATTGTTGAAATTCTCTTGAAGCTTTTAAAATTCTCTCCAGAATTTTCAAAATCCATGTCCACATGTTTACAATTTCACGTCAAAAAATGGCTAAAATTCCAGTTGAAATTTTTTCAAAGTCCCTTAAAAATTTTCCAATTTTTGTCCCAATTCTTCCCATTCCCATTGAAACTTTTCAAATCCCTCTCAAAATGGTTGAAATTCTCTTGAAGCTTTTAAAATTCTCTCCAGAATTTTCAAAATCCATGTCCACATGTTTACAATTTCACGTCAAAAAATGGCTAAAATTCCAGCTGAAATTTTTTCAAAGTCCCTTCAAAATTTTCCAATTTTTGTCCCAATTCTTCCCAATCCCATTGAAACTTTTCAAATCCCTTTCAAAATTGTTGAAATTCTCTTGAAGCTTTTAAAATTCTCTCCAGAATTTTCAAAATCCATGTCCACATGTTTACAATTTCACGTCAAAAAATGGCTAAAATTCCAGTTGAAATTTTTTCAAAGTCCCTTCAAAATTTTCCAATTTTTGTCCCAATTCTTCCCATTCCCATTGAAACTTTTCAAATCCCTCTCAAAATTGTTGAAATTCTCTTGAAGCTTCTAAAAGTCTCTCCAGAATTTTCAAAATCCATGTCCACATGTTTACAATTTCACGTCAAAAAATGGCTAAAATTCCAGTTGAAATTTTTTCAAAGTCCCTGAAAAATTTTCCAATTTTTGTCCCAATTCTTCCCATTCCCATTGAAACTTTTCAAATCCCTCTCAAAATTGTTGAAATTCTCTTGAAGCTTTTAAAATTCTCTCTAGAATTTTCAAAATCCATGTCCACATGTTTACAATTTCACGTCAAAAATGCTAAAATTCCAGCTGAAATTTTTTCAAAGTCCCTGAAAAATTTTCCAATTTTTGTCCCAATTCTTCCCATTCCCATTGAAACTTTTCAAATCCCTCTCAAAATTGTTGAAATTCTCTTGAAGCTTTTAAAATTCTCTCTAGAATTTTCAAAATCCATGTCCACATGTTTACAATTTCACGTCAAAAATGCTAAAATTCCAGCTGAAATTTTTTCAAAGTCCCTTAAAAATTTTCCAATTTTTGTCCCAATTCTTCCCATTCCCATTGAAACTTTTCAAATCCCTCTCAAAATTGTTGAAATTCTCTTGAAGCTTTTAAAATTCTCTCTAGAATTTTCAAAATCCATGTCCACATGTTTACAATTTCACGTCAAAAATGCTAAAATTCCAGCTGAAATTTTTTCAAAGTCCCTTAAAAATTTTCCAATTTTTGTCCCAATTCTTCCCATTCCCATTGAAACTTTTCAAATCCCTCTCAAAATTGTTGAAATTCTCTTGAAGCTTTTAAAAGTCTCTCCAGAATTTTCAAAATCCATGTCCACATGTTTACAATTTCACGTCAAAAAATGGCTACAATTCCAGTTGAAATGTTTTCAAAGTCCCTTAAAAATTTTCCAATTTTTGTCCCAATTCTTCCCATTCCCATTGAAACTTTTCAAATCCCTCTCAAAATTGTTGAAATTCTCTTGAAGCTTTTAAAATTCTCTCTAGAATTTTCAAAATCCATGTCCACATGTTTACAATTTCACGTCAAAAAATGGCTAAAATTCCAGTTGAAATTTTTTCAAAGTCCCTGAAAAATTTTCCAATTTTTGTCCCAATTCTTCCCATTCCCATTGAAACTTTTCAAATCCCTCTCAAAATTGTTGAAATTCTCTTGAAGCTTTTAAAATTCTCTCTAGAATTTTCAAAATCCATGTCCACATGTTTACAATTTCACGTCAAAAAACTGGCTAAAATTCCAGTTGAAATTTTTTCAAAGTCCCTGAAAAATTTTCCAATTTTTGTCCCAATTCTTCCCATTCCCATTGAAACTTTTCAAATCCCTCTCAAAATTGTTGAAATTCTCTTGAAGCTTTTAAAATTCTCTCTAGAATCTTCAAAATCCATGGCCACATGTTTACAATTTCACGTCAAAAAATGGCTAAAATTCCAGTTGAAATTTTTTCAAAGTCCCTGAAAAATTTTCCAATTTTTGTCCCAATTCTTCCCATTCCCATTGAAACTTTTCAAATCCCTCTCAAAATTGTTGAAATTCTCTTGAAGCTTTTAAAATTCTCTCTAGAATTTTCAAAATCCATGTCCACATGTTTACAATTTCACGTCAAAAAATGGCTAAAATTCCAGTTGAAATTTTTTCAAAGTCCCTGAAAAATTTTCCAATTTTTGTCCCAATTCTTCCCATTCCCATTGAAACTTTTCAAATCCCTCTCAAAATTGTTGAAATTCTCTTGAAGCTTTTAAAATTCTCTCTAGAATTTTCAAAATCCATGTCCACATGTTTACAATTTCACGTCAAAAAACTGGCTAAAATTCCAGTTGAAATTTTTTCAAAGTCCCTGAAAAATTTTCCAATTTTTGTCCCAATTCTTCCCATTCCCATTGAAACTTTTCAAATCCCTCTCAAAATTGTTGAAATTCTCTTGAAGCTTTTAAAATTCTCTCTAGAATCTTCAAAATCCATGGCCACATGTTTACAATTTCACGTCAAAAAATGGCTAAAATTCCAGTTGAAATTTTTTCAAAGTCCCTTCAAAATTTTCCAATTTTTGTCCCAATTCTTCCCATTCCCATTGAAACTTTTCAAATCCCTCTCAAAATTGTTGAAATTCTCTTGAAGCTTTTAAAAGTCTCTCCAGAATTTTCAAAATCCATGTCCACATGTTTACAATTTCACGTCAAAAATGCTAAAATTCCAGTTGAAATTTTTTCAAAGTCCCTGAAAAATTTTCCAATTTTTGTCCCAATTCTTCCCATTCCCATTGAAACTTTTCAAATCCCTCTCAAAATTGTTGAAATTCTCTTGAAGCTTTTAAAATTCTCTCTAGAATTTTCAAAATCCATGTCCACATGTTTACAATTTCACGTCAAAAAATGGCTAAAATTCCAGTGGAAATTTTTTCAAAGTCCCTTAAAAATTTTCCAATTTTTGTCCCAATTCTTCCCATTCCCATTGAAACTTTTCAAATCCCTCTCAAAATTGTTGAAATTCTCTTGAAGCTTTTAAAATTCTCTCTAGAATTTTCAAAATCCATGTCCACATGTTTACAATTTCACGTCAAAAAATGGCTAAAATTCCAGTTGAAATTTTTTCAAAGTCCCTTCAAAATTTTCCAATTTTTGTCCCAATTCTTCCCATTCCCATTGAAACTTTTCAAATCCCTCTCAAAATTGTTGAAATTCTCTTGAAGCTTTTAAAATTCTCTCTAGAATTTTCAAAATCCATGTCCGCATGTTTACAATTTCACATAAAAAATGGCTAAAATTCCAGTTGAAATTTTTTCAAAGTCCCTTAAAAATTTTCCAATTTTTGTCCCAATTCTTCCCATTCCCATTGAAACTTTTCAAATCCCTCTCAAAATTGTTGAAATTCTCTTGAAGCTTTTAAAATTCTCTCCAGAATTTTCAAAATCCATGTCCACATGTTTACAATTTCACGTCAAAATTGGCTAAAATTCCAGCTGAAATTTTTTCAAAGTCCCTTAAAATTTTTCCAATTTTTGTCCCAATTCTTCCCATTCCCATTGAAACTTTTCAAATCCCTCTCAAAATTGTTGAAATTCTCTTGAAGCTTTTAAAATTCTCTCTAGAATTTTCAAAATCCATGTCCACATGTTTACAATTTCACGTCAAAAAATGCTAAAATTCCAGCTGAAATTTTTTCAAAGTCCCTTAAAAATTTTCCAATTTTTGTCCCAATTCTTCCCATTCCCATTGAAACTTTTCAAATCCCTCTCAAAATTGTTGAAATTCTCTTGAAGCTTTTAAAATTCTCTCTAGAATTTTCAAAATCCATGTCCACATGTTTACAATTTCACGTCAAAAAATGGCTAAAATTCCAGTGGAAATTTTTTCAAAGTCCCTTCAAAATTTTCCAATTTTTGTCCCAATTCTTCCCATTCCCATTGAAACTTTTCAAATCCCTCTCAAAATTGTTGAAATTCTCTTGAAGCTTTTAAAATTCTCTCTAGAATTTTCAAAATCCATGTCCACATGTTTACAATTTCACGTCAAAAAATGGCTAAAATTCCAGTTGAAATTTTTTCAAAGTCCCTGAAAAATTTTCCAATTTTTGTCCCAATTCTTCCCATTCCCATTGAAACTTTTCAAATCCCTCTCAAAATTGTTGAAATTCTCTTGAAGCTTTTAAAATTCTCTCCAGAATTTTCAAAATCCATGTCCACATGTTTACAATTTCACGTCAAAAAATGGCTAAAATTCCAGTTGAAATTTTTTCAAAGTCCCTTAAAAATTTTCCAATTTTTGTCCCAATTCTTCCCATTCCCATTGAAACTTTTCAAATCCCTCTCAAAATGGTTGAAATTCTCTTGAAGCTTTTAAAATTCTCTCCAGAATTTTCAAAATCCATGTCCACATGTTTACAATTTCACGTCAAAAAATGGCTAAAATTCCAGTTGAAATTTTTTCAAAGTCCCTGAAAAATTTTCCAATTTTTGTCCCAATTCTTCCCAATCCCATTGAAACTTTTCAAATCCCTTTCAAAATTGTTGAAATTCTCTTGAAGCTTTTAAAATTCTCTCTAGAATTTTCAAAATCCATGTCCACATGTTTACAATTTCACGTCAAAAAATGGCTAAAATTCCAGTTGAAATTTTTTCAAAGTCCCTTCAAAATTTTCCAATTTTTGTCCCAATTCTTCCCATTCCCATTGAAACTTTTCAAATCCCTCTCAAAATTGTTGAAATTCTCTTGAAGCTTCTAAAAGTCTCTCCAGAATTTTCAAAATCCATGTCCACATGTTTACAATTTCACGTCAAAAAATGGCTAAAATTCCAGTTGAAATTTTTTCAAAGTCCCTGAAAAATTTTCCAATTTTTGTCCCAATTCTTCCCATTCCCATTGAAACTTTTCAAATCCCTCTCAAAATTGTTGAAATTCTCTTGAAGCTTTTAAAATTCTCTCTAGAATTTTCAAAATCCATGTCCACATGTTTACAATTTCACGTCAAAAAATGGCTAAAATTCCAGTTGAAATTTTTTCAAAGTCCCTGAAAAATTTTCCAATTTTTGTCCCAATTCTTCCCATTCCCATTGAAACTTTTCAAATCCCTCTCAAAATTGTTGAAATTCTCTTGAAGCTTTTAAAATTCTCTCTAGAATTTTCAAAATCCATGTCCACATGTTTACAATTTCACGTCAAAAATGCTAAAATTCCAGCTGAAATTTTTTCAAAGTCCCTGAAAAATTTTCCAATTTTTGTCCCAATTCTTCCCATTCCCATTGAAACTTTTCAAATCCCTCTCAAAATTGTTGAAATTCTCTTGAAGCTTTTAAAATTCTCTCTAGAATTTTCAAAATCCATGTCCACATGTTTACAATTTCACGTCAAAAAATGGCTAAAATTCCAGTTGAAATTTTTTCAAAGTCCCTTCAAAATTTTCCAATTTTTGTCCCAATTCTTCCCATTCCCATTGAAACTTTTCAAATCCCTCTCAAAATTGTTGAAATTCTCTTGAAGCTTTTAAAATTCTCTCTAGAATTTTCAAAATCCATGTCCACATGTTTACAATTTCACGTCAAAAAATGGCTAAAATTCCAGTTGAAATTTTTTCAAAGTCCCTTAAAAATTTTCCAATTTTTGTCCCAATTCTTCCCATTCCCATTGAAACTTTTCAAATCCCTCTCAAAATTGTTGAAATTCTCTTGAAGCTTTTAAAATTCTCTCTAGAATTTTCAAAATCCATGTCCGCATGTTTACATTTTCACATAAAAAATGGCTAAAATTCCAGTTGAAATTTTTTCAAAGTCCCTTAAAACTTTTCCCATTTTTGTCCCAATTCTTCCCATTCCCATTGAAACTTTTCAAATCCCTCTCAAAATTGTTGAAATTCTCTTGAAGCTTTTAAAATTCTCTCCAGAATTTTCAAAATCCATGTCCACATGTTTACAATTTCACGTCAAAATTGGCTAAAATTCCAGCTGAAATTTTTTCAAAGTCCCTTAAAATTTTTCCAATTTTTGTCCCAATTCTTCCCATTCCCATTGAAACTTTTCAAATCCCTCTCAAAATTGTTGAAATTCTCTTGAAGCTTTTAAAATTCTCTCTAGAATTTTCAAAATCCATGTCCACATGTTTACAATTTCACGTCAAAAAATGCTAAAATTCCAGCTGAAATTTTTTCAAAGTCCCTTAAAAATTTTCCAATTTTTGTCCCAATTCTTCCCATTCCCATTGAAACTTTTCAAATCCCTCTCAAAATTGTTGAAATTCTCTTGAAGCTTTTAAAATTCTCTCCAGAATTTTCAAAATCCATGTCCACATGTTTACAATTTCACGTCAAAAAATGGCTAAAATTCCAGTTGAAATTTTTTCAAAGTCCCTTAAAAATTTTCCAATTTTTGTCCCAATTCTTCCCATTCCCATTGAAACTTTTCAAATCCCTCTCAAAATTGTTGAAATTCTCTTGAAGCTTTTAAAATTCTCTCTAGAATTTTCAAAATCCATGTCCACATGTTTACAATTTCACGTCAAAAAATGGCTAAAATTCCAGTTGAAATTTTTTCAAAGTCCCTTCAAAATTTTCCAATTTTTGTCCCAATTCTTCCCATTCCCATTGAAACTTTTCAAATCCCTCTCAAAATTGTTGAAATTCTCTTGAAGCTTTTAAAATTCTCTCTAGAATTTTCAAAATCCATGTCCGCATGTTTACAATTTCACATAAAAAATGGCTAAAATTCCAGTTGAAATTTTTTCAAAGTCCCTTAAAAATTTTCCAATTTTTGTCCCAATTCTTCCCATTCCCATTGAAACTTTTCAAATCCCTCTCAAAATTGTTGAAATTCTCTTGAAGCTTTTAAAATTCTCTCCAGAATTTTGAAAATCCATGTCCACATGTTTACAATTTCACGTCAAAATTGGCTAAAATTCCAGCTGAAATTTTTTCAAAGTCCCTTAAAATTTTTCCAATTTTTGTCCCAATTCTTCCCATTCCCATTGAAACTTTTCAAATCCCTCTCAAAATTGTTGAAATTCTCTTGAAGCTTTTAAAATTCTCTCTAGAATTTTGAAAATCCATGTCCACATGTTTACAATTTCACGTCAAAAAATGCTAAAATTCCAGTTGAAATTTTTTCAAAGTCCCTGAAAAATTTTCCAATTTTTGTCCCAATTCTTCCCATTCCCATTGAAACTTTTCAAATCCCTCTCAAAATTGTTGAAATTCTCTTGAAGCTTTTAAAATTCTCTCCAGAATTTTCAAAATCCATGTCCACATGTTTACAATTTCACGTCAAAAAATGGCTAAAATTCCAGTTGAAATTTTTTCAAAGTCCCTTAAAAATTTTCCAATTTTTGTCCCAATTCTTCCCATTCCCATTGAAACTTTTCAAATCCCTCTCAAAATGGTTGAAATTCTCTTGAAGCTTTTAAAATTCTCTCCAGAATTTTCAAAATCCATGTCCACATGTTTACAATTTCACGTCAAAAAATGGCTAAAATTCCAGTTGAAATTTTTTCAAAGTCCCTGAAAAATTTTCCAATTTTTGTCCCAATTCTTCCCAATCCCATTGAAACTTTTCAAATCCCTTTCAAAATTGTTGAAATTCTCTTGAAGCTTTTAAAATTCTCTCTAGAATTTTCAAAATCCATGTCCACATGTTTACAATTTCACGTCAAAAAATGGCTAAAATTCCAGTTGAAATTTTTTCAAAGTCCCTTCAAAATTTTCCAATTTTTGTCCCAATTCTTCCCATTCCCATTGAAACTTTTCAAATCCCTCTCAAAATTGTTGAAATTCTCTTGAAGCTTCTAAAAGTCTCTCCAGAATTTTCAAAATCCATGTCCACATGTTTACAATTTCACGTCAAAAAATGGCTAAAATTCCAGTTGAAATTTTTTCAAAGTCCCTGAAAAATTTTCCAATTTTTGTCCCAATTCTTCCCATTCCCATTGAAACTTTTCAAATCCCTCTCAAAATTGTTGAAATTCTCTTGAAGCTTTTAAAATTCTCTCTAGAATTTTCAAAATCCATGTCCACATGTTTACAATTTCACGTCAAAAAATGGCTAAAATTCCAGTTGAAATTTTTTCAAAGTCCCTGAAAAATTTTCCAATTTTTGTCCCAATTCTTCCCATTCCCATTGAAACTTTTCAAATCCCTCTCAAAATTGTTGAAATTCTCTTGAAGCTTTTAAAATTCTCTCTAGAATTTTCAAAATCCATGTCCACATGTTTACAATTTCACGTCAAAAATGCTAAAATTCCAGCTGAAATTTTTTCAAAGTCCCTGAAAAATTTTCCAATTTTTGTCCCAATTCTTCCCATTCCCATTGAAACTTTTCAAATCCCTCTCAAAATTGTTGAAATTCTCTTGAAGCTTTTAAAATTCTCTCTAGAATTTTCAAAATCCATGTCCGCATGTTTACATTTTCACATAAAAAATGGCTAAAATTCCAGTTGAAATTTTTTCAAAGTCCCTTAAAACTTTTCCCATTTTTGTCCCAATTCTTCCCATTCCCATTGAAACTTTTCAAATCCCTCTCAAAATTGTTGAAATTCTCTTGAAGCTTTTAAAATTCTCTCCAGAATTTTCAAAATCCATGTCCACATGTTTACAATTTCACGTCAAAATTGGCTAAAATTCCAGCTGAAATTTTTTCAAAGTCCCTTAAAATTTTTCCAATTTTTGTCCCAATTCTTCCCATTCCCATTGAAACTTTTCAAATCCCTCTCAAAATTGTTGAAATTCTCTTGAAGCTTTTAAAATTCTCTCTAGAATTTTCAAAATCCATGTCCACATGTTTACAATTTCACGTCAAAAAATGCTAAAATTCCAGCTGAAATTTTTTCAAAGTCCCTTAAAAATTTTCCAATTTTTGTCCCAATTCTTCCCATTCCCATTGAAACTTTTCAAATCCCTCTCAAAATTGTTGAAATTCTCTTGAAGCTTTTAAAATTCTCTCTAGAATTTTCAAAATCCATGTCCACATGTTTACAATTTCACGTCAAAAAATGGCTAAAATTCCAGTTGAAATTTTTTCAAAGTCCCTTCAAAATTTTCCAATTTTTGTCCCAATTCTTCCCATTCCCATTGAAACTTTTCAAATCCCTCTCAAAATTGTTGAAATTCTCTTGAAGCTTTTAAAATTCTCTCTAGAATTTTCAAAATCCATGTCCACATGTTTACAATTTCACGTCAAAAAATGGCTAAAATTCCAGTTGAAATTTTTTCAAAGTCCCTTCAAAATTTTCCAATTTTTGTCCCAATTCTTCCCATTCCCATTGAAACTTTTCAAATCCCTCTCAAAATTGTTGAAATTCTCTTGAAGCTTTTAAAATTCTCTCTAGAATTTTCAAAATCCATGTCCGCATGTTTACAATTTCACATAAAAAATGGCTAAAATTCCAGTTGAAATTTTTTCAAAGTCCCTTAAAAATTTTCCAATTTTTGTCCCAATTCTTCCCATTCCCATTGAAACTTTTCAAATCCCTCTCAAAATTGTTGAAATTCTCTTGAAGCTTTTAAAATTCTCTCCAGAATTTTGAAAATCCATGTCCACATGTTTACAATTTCACGTCAAAATTGGCTAAAATTCCAGCTGAAATTTTTTCAAAGTCCCTTAAAATTTTTCCAATTTTTGTCCCAATTCTTCCCATTCCCATTGAAACTTTTCAAATCCCTCTCAAAATTGTTGAAATTCTCTTGAAGCTTTTAAAATTCTCTCTAGAATTTTGAAAATCCATGTCCACATGTTTACAATTTCACGTCAAAAAATGCTAAAATTCCAGCTGAAATTTTTTCAAAGTCCCTTAAAAATTTTCCAATTTTTGTCCCAATTCTTCCCATTCCCATTGAAACTTTTCAAATCCCTCTCAAAATTGTTGAAATTCTCTTGAAGCTTTTAAAATTCTCTCTAGAATTTTCAAAATCCATGTCCACATGTTTACAATTTCACGTCAAAAAATGGCTAAAATTCCAGTTGAAATTTTTTCAAAGTCCCTTCAAAATTTTCCAATTTTTGTCCCAATTCTTCCCATTCCCATTGAAACTTTTCAAATCCCTCTCAAAATTGTTGAAATTCTCTTGAAGCTTTTAAAATTCTCTCTAGAATTTTCAAAATCCATGTCCACATGTTTACAATTTCACGTCAAAAAATGGCTAAAATTCCAGTTGAAATTTTTTCAAAGTCCCTGAAAAATTTTCCAATTTTTGTCCCAATTCTTCCCATTCCCATTGAAACTTTTCAAATCCCTCTCAAAATTGTTGAAATTCTCTTGAAGCTTTTAAAATTCTCTCCAGAATTTTCAAAATCCATGTCCACATGTTTACAATTTCACGTCAAAAAATGGCTAAAATTCCAGTTGAAATTTTTTCAAAGTCCCTTAAAAATTTTCCATTTTTTGTCCCAATTCTTCCCATTCCCATTGAAACTTTTCAAATCCCTCTCAAAATTGTTGAAATTCTCTTGAAGCTTTTAAAATTCTCTCCAGAATTTTCAAAATCCATGTCCACATGTTTACAATTTCACGTCAAAAAATGGCTAAAATTCCAGTTGAAATTTTTTCAAAGTCCCTTAAAAATTTTCCAATTTTTGTCCCAATTCTTCCCATTCCCATTGAAACTTTTCAAATCCCTCTCAAAATTGTTGAAATTCTCTTGAAGCTTTTAAAATTCTCTCCAGAATTTTCAAAATCCATGTCCACATGTTTACAATTTCACGTCAAAAAATGGCTAAAATTCCAGTTGAAATTTTTTCAAAGTCCCTGAAAAATTTTCCAATTTTTGTCCCAATTCTTCCCAATCCCATTGAAACTTTTCAAATCCCTCTCAAAATTGTTGAAATTCTCTTGAAGCTTTTAAAATTCTCTCTAGAATTTTCAAAATCCATGTCCACATGTTTACAATTTCACGTCAAAAAATGGCTAAAATTCCAGTTGAAATTTTTTCAAAGTCCCTTCAAAATTTTCCAATTTTTGTCCCAATTCTTCCCATTCCCATTGAAACTTTTCAAATCCCTCTCAAAATTGTTGAAATTCTCTTGAAGCTTTTAAAATTCTCTCTAGAATTTTCAAAATCCATGTCCACATGTTTACAATTTCACGTCAAAAAATGGCTAAAATTCCAGTTGAAATTTTTTCAAAGTCCCTTCAAAATTTTCCAATTTTTGTCCCAATTCTTCCCATTCCCATTGAAACTTTTCAAATCCCTCTCAAAATTGTTGAAATTCTCTTGAAGCTTTTAAAATTCTCTCTAGAATTTTCAAAATCCATGTCCGCATGTTTACAATTTCACATAAAAAATGGCTAAAATTCCAGTTGAAATTTTTTCAAAGTCCCTTAAAAATTTTCCAATTTTTGTCCCAATTCTTCCCATTCCCATTGAAACTTTTCAAATCCCTCTCAAAATTGTTGAAATTCTCTTGAAGCTTTTAAAATTCTCTCCAGAATTTTGAAAATCCATGTCCACATGTTTACAATTTCACGTCAAAATTGGCTAAAATTCCAGCTGAAATTTTTTCAAAGTCCCTTAAAATTTTTCCAATTTTTGTCCCAATTCTTCCCATTCCCATTGAAACTTTTCAAATCCCTCTCAAAATTGTTGAAATTCTCTTGAAGCTTTTAAAATTCTCTCTAGAATTTTGAAAATCCATGTCCACATGTTTACAATTTCACGTCAAAAAATGCTAAAATTCCAGCTGAAATTTTTTCAAAGTCCCTTAAAAATTTTCCAATTTTTGTCCCAATTCTTCCCATTCCCATTGAAACTTTTCAAATCCCTCTCAAAATTGTTGAAATTCTCTTGAAGCTTTTAAAATTCTCTCTAGAATTTTCAAAATCCATGTCCACATGTTTACAATTTCACGTCAAAAAATGGCTAAAATTCCAGTTGAAATTTTTTCAAAGTCCCTTCAAAATTTTCCAATTTTTGTCCCAATTCTTCCCATTCCCATTGAAACTTTTCAAATCCCTCTCAAAATTGTTGAAATTCTCTTGAAGCTTTTAAAATTCTCTCTAGAATTTTCAAAATCCATGTCCACATGTTTACAATTTCACGTCAAAAAATGGCTAAAATTCCAGTTGAAATTTTTTCAAAGTCCCTGAAAAATTTTCCAATTTTTGTCCCAATTCTTCCCATTCCCATTGAAACTTTTCAAATCCCTCTCAAAATTGTTGAAATTCTCTTGAAGCTTTTAAAATTCTCTCCAGAATTTTCAAAATCCATGTCCACATGTTTACAATTTCACGTCAAAAAATGGCTAAAATTCCAGTTGAAATTTTTTCAAAGTCCCTTAAAAATTTTCCATTTTTTGTCCCAATTCTTCCCATTCCCATTGAAACTTTTCAAATCCCTCTCAAAATTGTTGAAATTCTCTTGAAGCTTTTAAAATTCTCTCCAGAATTTTCAAAATCCATGTCCACATGTTTACAATTTCACGTCAAAAAATGGCTAAAATTCCAGTTGAAATTTTTTCAAAGTCCCTTAAAAATTTTCCAATTTTTGTCCCAATTCTTCCCATTCCCATTGAAACTTTTCAAATCCCTCTCAAAATTGTTGAAATTCTCTTGAAGCTTTTAAAATTCTCTCCAGAATTTTCAAAATCCATGTCCACATGTTTACAATTTCACGTCAAAAAATGGCTAAAATTCCAGTTGAAATTTTTTCAAAGTCCCTGAAAAATTTTCCAATTTTTGTCCCAATTCTTCCCAATCCCATTGAAACTTTTCAAATCCCTCTCAAAATTGTTGAAATTCTCTTGAAGCTTTTAAAATTCTCTCTAGAATTTTCAAAATCCATGTCCACATGTTTACAATTTCACGTCAAAAAATGGCTAAAATTCCAGTTGAAATTTTTTCAAAGTCCCTGAAAAATTTTCCAATTTTTGTCCCAATTCTTCCCATTCCCATTGAAACTTTTCAAATCCCTCTCAAAATTGTTGAAATTCTCTTGAAGCTTTTAAAAGTCTCTCCAGAATTTTCAAAATCCATGTCCACATGTTTACAATTTCATGTCAAAAAATGGGTAAAATTCCAGTTGAAATTTTTTCAAAGTCCCTGAAAAATTTTCCAATTTTTGTCCCAATTCTTCCCATTCCCATTGAAACTTTTCAAATCCCTCTCAAAATTGTTGAAATTCTCTTGAAGCTTTTAAAATTCTCTCTAGAATTTTCAAAATCCATGTCCACATGTTTACAATTTCACGTCAAAAAATGGCTAAAATTCCAGTTGAAATTTTTTCAAAGTCCCTGAAAAATTTTCCAATTTTTGTCCCAATTCTTCCCATTCCCATTGAAACTTTTCAAATCCCTCTCAAAATTGTTGAAATTCTCTTGAAGCTTTTAAAATTCTCTCTAGAATTTTCAAAATCCATGTCCACATGTTTACAATTTCACGTCAAAAATGCTAAAATTCCAGCTGAAATTTTTTCAAAGTCCCTGAAAAATTTTCCAATTTTTGTCCCAATTCTTCCCATTCCCATTGAAACTTTTCAAATCCCTCTCAAAATTGTTGAAATTCTCTTGAAGCTTTTAAAATTCTCTCTAGAATTTTCAAAATCCATGTCCACATGTTTACAATTTCACGTCAAAAATGCTAAAATTCCAGCTGAAATTTTTTCAAAGTCCCTGAAAAATTTTCCAATTTTTGTCCCAATTCTTCCCATTCCCATTGAAACTTTTCAAATCCCTCTCAAAATTGTTGAAATTCTCTTGAAGCTTTTAAAATTCTCTCTAGAATTTTAAAAATCCATGTCCACATGTTTACAATTTCACGTCAAAAAATGGCTAAAATTCCAGTTGAAATTTTTTCAAAGTCCCTGAAAAATTTTCCAATTTTTGTCCCAATTCTTCCCATTCCCATTGAAACTTTTCAAATCCCTCTCAAAATTGTTGAAATTCTCTTGAAGCTTTTAAAATTCTCTCTAGAATTTTCAAAATCCATGTCCACATGTTTACAATTTCACGTCAAAAAATGGCTAAAATTCCAGTTGAAATTTTTTCAAAGTCCCTTAAAAATTTTCCAATTTTTGTCCCAATTCTTCCCATTCCCATTGAAACTTTTCAAATCCCTCTCAAAATTGTTGAAATTCTCTTGAAGCTTTTAAAATTCTCTCTAGAATTTTCAAAATCCATGTCCGCATGTTTACAATTTCACATAAAAAATGGCTAAAATTCCAGTTGAAATTTTTTCAAAGTCCCTTAAAAATTTTCCAATTTTTGTCCCAATTCTTCCCATTCCCATTGAAACTTTTCAAATCCCTCTCAAAATTGTTGAAATTCTCTTGAAGCTTTTAAAATTCTCTCCAGAATTTTCAAAATCCATGTCCACATGTTTACAATTTCACGTCAAAAAATGGCTAAAATTCCAGTTGAAATTTTTTCAAAGTCCCTGAAAAATTTTCCAATTTTTGTCCCAATTCTTCCCATTCCCATTGAAACTTTTCAAATCCCTCTCAAAATTGTTGAAATTCTCTTGAAGCTTTTAAAATTCTCTCCAGAATTTTCAAAATCCATGTCCACATGTTTACAATTTCACGTCAAAAAATGGCTAAAATTCCAGCTGAAATTTTTTCAAAGTCCCTTAAAAATTTTCCAATTTTTGTCCCAATTCTTCCCATTCCCATTGAAACTTTTCAAATCCCTCTCAAAATTGTTGAAATTCTCTTGAAGCTTTTAAAATTCTCTCTAGAATTTTCAAAATCCATGTCCACATGTTTACAATTTCACGTCAAAAAATGGCTAAAATTCCAGTTGAAATTTTTTCAAAGTCCCTTCAAAATTTTCCAATTTTTGTCCCAATTCTTCCCATTCCCATTGAAACTTTTCAAATCCCTCTCAAAATTGTTGAAATTCTCTTGAAGCTTTTAAAATTCTCTCTAGAATTTTCAAAATCCATGTCCACATGTTTACAATTTCACGTCAAAAAATGGCTAAAATTCCAGTTGAAATTTTTTCAAAGTCCCTGAAAAATTTTCCAATTTTTGTCCCAATTCTTCCCATTCCCATTGAAACTTTTCAAATCCCTCTCAAAATTGTTGAAATTCTCTTGAAGCTTTTAAAATTCTCTCCAGAATTTTCAAAATCCATGTCCACATGTTTACAATTTCACGTCAAAAAATGAAAATTCCAGTTGAAATTTTTTCAAAGTCCCTTAAAAATTTTCCATTTTTTGTCCCAATTCTTCCCATTCCCATTGAAACTTTTCAAATCCCTCTCAAAATTGTTGAAATTCTCTTGAAGCTTTTAAAATTCTCTCCAGAATTTTCAAAATCCATGTCCACATGTTTACAATTTCACGTCAAAAAATGGCTAAAATTCCAGTTGAAATTTTTTCAAAGTCCCTTAAAAATTTTCCAATTTTTGTCCCAATTCTTCCCATTCCCATTGAAACTTTTCAAATCCCTCTCAAAATTGTTGAAATTCTCTTGAAGCTTTTAAAATTCTCTCCAGAATTTTCAAAATCCATGTCCACATGTTTACAATTTCACGTCAAAAAATGGCTAAAATTCCAGTTGAAATTTTTTCAAAGTCCCTGAAAAATTTTCCAATTTTTGTCCCAATTCTTCCCAATCCCATTGAAACTTTTCAAATCCCTCTCAAAATTGTTGAAATTCTCTTGAAGCTTTTAAAATTCTCTCTAGAATTTTCAAAATCCATGTCCACATGTTTACAATTTCACGTCAAAAAATGGCTAAAATTCCAGTTGAAATTTTTTCAAAGTCCCTTCAAAATTTTCCAATTTTTGTCCCAATTCTTCCCATTCCGATTGAAACTTTTCAAATCCCTCTCAAAATTGTTGAAATTCTCTTGAAGCTTTAAAAGTCTCTCCAGAATTTTCAAAATCCATGTCCACATGTTTACAATTTCACGTCAAAAAATGGCTAAAATTCCAGTTGAAATTTTTTCAAAGTCCCTGAAAATTTTCCAATTTTTGTCCCAATTCTTCCCATTCCCATTGAAACTTTTCAAATCCCTCTCAAAATGTTGAAATTCTCTTGAAGCTTTTAAAATTCTCTCTAGAATTTTCAAAATCCATGTCCACATGTTTACAATTTCACGTCAAAAATGGCTAAAATTCCAGTTGAAATTTTTTCAAAGTCCCTGAAAAATTTTCCAATTTTTGTCCCAATTCTTCCCATTCCCATTGAAACTTTTCAAATCCCTCTCAAAATTGTTGAAATTCTCTTGAAGCTTTTAAAATTCTCTCTAGAATTTTCAAAATCCATGTCCACATGTTTACAATTTCACGTCAAAAAATGGCTAAAATTCCAGCTGAAATTTTTTTCAAAGTCCCTGAAAAATTTTCCAATTTTTGTCCCAATTCTTCCATTCCCATTGAAACTTTTCAAATCCCTCTCAAAATTGTTGAAATTCTCTTGAAGCTTTTAAAATTCTCTCTAGAATTTTCAAAATCCATGTCCACATGTTTACAATTTCACGTCAAAAAATGGCTAAAATTCCAGCTGAAATTTTTTCAAAGTCCCTTAAAAATTTTCCAATTTTTGTCCCAATTCTTCCCATTCCCATTGAAACTTTTCAAATCCCTCTCAAAATTGTTGAAATTCTCTTGAAGCTTTTAAAATTCTCTCTAGAATTTTCAAATCCATGTCCACATGTTTACAATTTCACGTCAAAAAATGGCTACAATTCCAGTTGAAATTTTTTCAAGTCCCTGAAAATTTTCCAATTTTTGTCCCAATTCTTCCCATTCCCATTGAAACTTTTCAAATCCCTCTCAAAATTGTTGAAATTCTCTTGAAGCTTTTAAATTCTCTCCAGAATTTTCAAAATCCATGTCCACATGTTTACAATTTCACGTCAAAAAATGGCTAAAATTCCAGTGGAAATTTTTTCAAAGTCCCTTAAAATTTTCCAATTTTTGTCCCAATTCTTCCCATTCCCATTGAAACTTTTCAAATCCCTCTCAAAATTGTTGAAATTCTCTTGAAGCTTTTAAAATTCTCTCTAGAATTTTCAAAATCCATGTCCACATGGTTACAATTTCACGTCAAAAAACTGGCTAAAATTCCAGTTGAAATTTTTTCAAAGTCCCTGAAAAATTTTCCAATTTTTGTCCCAATTCTTCCCATTCCCATTGAAACTTTTCAAATCCCTCTCAAAATTGTTGAAATTCTCTTGAAGCTTTTAAAATTCTCTCTAGAATCTTCAAATCCATGGCCACATGTTTACAATTTCACGTCAAAAAATGGCTAAAATTCCAGTTGAAATTTTTTCAAAGTCCCTTCAAAATTTTCCAATTTTTGTCCCAATTCTTCCCATTCCCATTGAAACTTTTCAAATCCCTCTCAAAATTGTTGAAATTCTCTTGAAGCTTTTAAAAGTCTCTCCAGAATTTTCAAATACCATGTCCACATGTTTACAATTTCACGTCAAAAATGCTAAAATTCCAGTTGAAATTTTTTCAAAGTCCCTTCAAAATTTTCCAATTTTTGTCCCAATTCTTCCCATTCCCATTGAAACTTTTCAAATCCCTCTCAAAATTGTTGAAATTCTCTTGAAGCTTTTAAAATTCTCTCTAGAATTTTCAAAATCCATGTCCACATGTTTACAATTTCACGTCAAAAAATGGCTAAAATTCCAGTTGAAATTTTTTCAAAGTCCCTTCAAAATTTTCCAATTTTTGTCCCAATTCTTCCCATTCCCATTGAAACTTTTCAAATCCCTCTCAAAATTGTTGAAATTCTCTTGAAGCTTTTAAAATTCTCTCTAGAATTTTCAAAATCCATGTCCACATGTTTACAATTTCACGTCAAAAAATGCTAAAATTCCAGTGGAAATTTTTTCAAAGTCCCTTAAAAATTTTCCAATTTTTGTCCCAATTCTTCCCATTCCCATTGAAACTTTTCAAATCCCTCTCAAAATTGTTGAAATTCTCTTGAAGCTTTTAAAATTCTCTCTAGAATTTTCAAAATCCATGTCCACATGTTTACAATTTCACGTCAAAAAATGGCTAAAATTCCAGCTGAAATTTTTTCAAAGTCCCTGAAAAATTTTCCAATTTTTGTCCCAATTCTTCCCATTCCCATTGAAACTTTTCAAATCCCTCTCAAAATTGTTGAAATTCTCTTGAAGCTTTTAAAATTCTCTCTAGAATTTTCAAAATCCATGTCCACATGTTTACAATTTCACGTCAAAAAATGGCTAAAATTCCAGCTGAAATTTTTTCAAAGTCCCTTAAAAATTTTCCAATTTTTGTCCCAATTCTTCCCATTCCCATTGAAACTTTTCAAATCCCTCTCAAAATTGTTGAAATTCTCTTGAAGCTTTTAAAATTCTCTCTAGAATTTTCAAAATCCATGTCCACATGTTTACAATTTCACGTCAAAAAATGGCTACAATTCCAGTTGAAATTTTTTCAAAGTCCCTGAAAAATTTTCCAATTTTTGTCCCAATTCTTCCCATTCCCATTGAAACTTTTCAAATCCCTCTCAAAATTGTTGAAATTCTCTTGAAGCTTTTAAAATTCTCTCCAGAATTTTCAAAATCCATGTCCACATGTTTACAATTTCACGTCAAAAAATGGCTAAAATTCCAGTGGAAATTTTTTCAAAGTCCCTTAAAAAATTTTCCAATTTTTGTCCCAATTCTTCCCATTCCCATTGAAACTTTTCAAATCCCTCTCAAAATTGTTGAAATTCTCTTGAAGCTTTTAAAATTCTCTCTAGAATTTTCAAATCCATGTCCACATGGTTACAATTTCACGTCAAAAAACTGGCTAAAATTCCAGTTGAAATTTTTCAAAGTCCCTGAAAAATTTTCCAATTTTTGTCCCAATTCTTCCCATTCCCATTGAAACTTTTCAAATCCCTCTCAAAATTGTTGAAATTCTCTTGAAGCTTTTAAAATTCTCTCTAGAATCTTCAAAATCCATGGCCACATGTTTACAATTTTCACGTCAAAAAATGGCTAAAATTCCAGTTGAAATTTTTTCAAAGTCCCTTCAAAATTTTCCAATTTTTGTCCCAATTCTTCCCATTCCCATTGAAACTTTTCAAATCCCTCTCAAAATTGTTGAAATTCTCTTGAAGCTTTTAAAAGTCTCTCCAGAATTTTCAAATACCATGTCCACATGTTTACAATTTCACGTCAAAAATGCTAAAATTCCAGTTGAAATTTTTTCAAAGTCCCTTCAAAATTTTCCAATTTTTGTCCCAATTCTTCCCATTCCCATTGAAACTTTTCAAATCCCTCTCAAAATTGTTGAAATTCTCTTGAAGCTTTTAAAATTCTCTCTAGAATTTTCAAAATCCATGTCCACATGGTTTACAATTCACGTCAAAAAATGGCTAAAATTCCAGTTGAAATTTTTTCAAAGTCCCTTCAAAATTTTCCAATTTTTGTCCCAATTCTTCCCATTCCCATTGAAACTTTTCAAATCCTCTCAAAATTGTTGAAATTCTCTTGAAGCTTTTAAAATTCTCTCTAGAATTTTCAAAATCCATGTCCACATGTTTACAATTTCACGTCAAAAAATGGCTAAAATTCCAGTTGAAATTTTTTCAAAGTCCCTTCAAAATTTTCCAATTTTTGTCCCAATTCTTCCCATTCCCATTGAAACTTTTCAAATCCCTCTCAAAATTGTTGAAATTCTCTTGAAGCTTTTAAAATTCTCTCTAGAATTTTCAAAATCCATGTCCGCATGTTTACAATTTCACATAAAAAATGGCTAAAATTCCAGTTGAAATTTTTTCAAAGTCCCTTAAAAATTTTCCAATTTTTGTCCCAATTCTTCCCATTCCCATTGAAACTTTTCAATCCCTCTCAAAATTGTTGAAATTCTCTTGAAGCTTTTAAAATTCTCTCTAGAATTTTCAAAATCCATGTCCACATGTTTACAATTTCATGTCAAAAAATGGCTAAAATTCCAGTTGAAATTTTTTCAAAGTCCCTGAAAAATTTCCAATTTTTGTCCCAATTCTTCCCATTCCCATTGAAACTTTTCAAATCCCTCTCAAAATTGTTGAAATTCTCTTGAAGCTTTTAAAATTCTCTCCAGAATTTTCAAAATCCATGTCCACATGTTTACAATTTCACGTCAAAAAATGGCTAAAATTCCAGTTGAAATTTTTTCAAAGTCCTTAAAAATTTTCACATTTTTGTCCCAATTCTTCCCCATTCCCATTGAAACTTTTCAAATCCCTCTCAAAATTGTTGAAATTCTCTTGAAGCTTTAAAATTCTCTCCAGAATTTTCAAAATCCATGTCCACATGTTTACAATTTCACGTCAAAAAATGGCTAAAATTCCAGTTGAAATTTTTTCAAAGTCCCTTAAAAATTTTCCAATTTTTGTCCCAATTCTTCCCATTCCCATTGAAACTTTTCAAATCCCTCTCAAAATTGTTGAAATTCTCTTGAAGCTTTTAAAATTCTCTCTAGAATTTTCAAAATCCATGTCCACATGTTTACAATTTCACGTCAAAATTGGCTAAAATTCCAGCTGAAATTTTTTCAAAGTCCCTTAAAATTTTTCCAATTTTTGTCCCAATTCTTCCCATTCCCATTGAAACTTTTCAAATCCCTCTCAAAATTGTTGAAATTCTCTTGAAGCTTTTAAAATTCTCTCTAGAATTTTCAAAATCCATGTCCACATGTTTACAATTTCACGTCAAAAAATGCTAAAATTCCAGTGGAAATTTTTTCAAAGTCCCTTAAAAATTTTCCAATTTTTGTCCCAATTCTTCCCATTCCCATTGAAACTTTTCAAATCCCTCTCAAAATGGTTGAAATTCTCTTGAAGCTTTTAAAATTCTCTCTAGAATTTTCAAAATCCATGTCCACATGTTTACAATTTCACGTCAAAAATGCTAAAATTCCAGCTGAAATTTTTTCAAAGTCCCTTAAAAATTTTCCAATTTTTGTCCCAATTCTTCCCATTCCCATTGAAACTTTTCAAATCCCTCTCAAAATTGTTGAAATTCTCTTGAAGCTTTTAAAATTCTCTCTAGAATTTTCAAAATCCATGTCCACATGTTTACAATTTCACGTCAAAAAATGGCTAAAATTCCAGTTGAAATTTTTTCAAAGTCCCTGAAAAATTTTCCAATTTTTGTCCCAATTCTTCCCATTCCCATTGAAACTTTTCAAATCCCTCTCAAAATTGTTGAAATTCTCTTGAAGCTTTTAAAATTCTCTCTAGAATTTTCAAAATCCATGTCCACATGTTTACAATTTCACGTCAAAAAATGGCTAAAATTCCAGTTGAAATTTTTTCAAAGTCCCTTAAAAATTTTCCAATTTTTCTCCCAATTCTTCCCATTCCCATTGAAACTTTTCAAATACCTCTCAAAATTGTTGAAATTCTCTTGAAGCTTTTAAAATTCTCTCTAGAATTTTCAAAATCCATGTCCACATGTTTACAATTTCACGTCAAAAATGCTAAAATTCCAGTTGAAATTTTTTCAAAGTCCCTTAAAAATTTTCCAATTTTTGTCCCAATTCTTCCCATTCCCATTGAAACTTTTCAAATCCCTCTCAAAATTGTTGAAATTCTCTTGAAGCTTTTAAAATTCTCTCTAGAATTTTCAAAATCCATGTCCACATGTTTACAATTTCACGTCAAAAAATGGCTAAAATTCCAGTTGAAATTTTTTCAAAGTCCCTTAAAAATTTTCCAATTTTTGTCCCAATTCTTCCCATTCCCATTGAAACTTTTCAAATCCCTCTCAAAATGGTTGAAATTCTCTTGAAGCTTTTAAAATTCTCTCTAGAATTTTCAAAATCCATGTCCACATGTTTACAATTTCACGTCAAAAAATGGCTAAAATTCCAGTTGAAATTTTTTCAAAGTCCCTTAAAAATTTTCCAATTTTTGTCCCAATTCTTCCCATTCCCATTGAAACTTTTCAAATCCCTCTCAAAATTGTTGAAATTCTCTTGAAGCTTTTAAAATTCTCTCTAGAATTTTCAAAATCCATGTCCACATGTTTACAATTTCACGTCAAAAAATGGCTAAAATTCCAGTGGAAATTTTTTCAAAGTCCCTGAAAAATTTTCCAATTTTTGTCCCAATTCTTCCCATTCCCATTGAAACTTTTCAAATCCCTCTCAAAATGGTTGAAATTCTCTTGAAGCTTTTAAAATTCTCTCTAGAATTTTCAAAATCCATGTCCACATGTTTACAATTTCACGTCAAAAAATGGCTAAAATTCCAGTTGAAATTTTTTCAAAGTCCCTTAAAAATTTTCCAATTTTTGTCCCAATTCTTCCCATTCCCATTGAAACTTTTCAAATCCCTCTCAAAATGGTTGAAATTCTCTTGAAGCTTTTAAAATTCTCACTAGAATTTTCAAAATCCATGTCCACATGTTTACAATTTCACTTCAAAAAATGGCTAAAATTCCAGTTGAAATTTTTTCAAAGTCCCTTCAAAATTTTCCAATTTTTGTCCCAATTCTTCCCATTCCCATTGAAACTTTTCAAATCCCTCTCAAAATGGTTGAAATTCTCTTGAAGCTTTTAAAATTCTCACTAGAATTTTCAAAATCCATGTCCACATGTTTACAATTTCACGTCAAAAAATGGCTAAAATTCCAGTGGAAATTTTTTCAAAGTCCCTTAAAAATTTTCCAATTTTTGTCCCAATTCTTCCCATTCCCATTGAAACTTTTCAAATCCCTCTCAAAATTGTTGAAATTCTCTTGAAGCTTTTAAAATTCTCTCTAGAATTTTCAAAATCCATGTCCACATGTTTACAATTTCACGTCAAAAAATGGCTAAAATTCCAGTGGAAATTTTTTCAAAGTCCCTTAAAAGTTTTCCAATTTTTGTCCCAATTCTTCCCATTCCCATTGAAACTTTTCAAATCCCTCTCAAAATGGTTGAAATTCTCTTGAAGCTTTTAAAATTCTCTCTAGAATTTTCAAAATCCATGTCCACATGTTTACAATTTCACGTCAAAAATGCTAAAATTCCAGCTGAAATTTTTTCAAAGTATCTTAAAAATTTTCCAATTTTTGTCCCAATTCTTCCCATTCCCATTGAAACTTTTCAAATCCCTCTCAAAATTGTTGAAATTCTCTTGAAGCTTTTAAAATTCTCTCTAGAATTTTCAAAATCCATGTCCACATGTTTACAATTTCACGTCAAAAAATGGCTAAAATTCCAGTTGAAATTTTTTCAAAGTCCCTTAAAAATTTTCCAATTTTTGTCCCAATTCTTCCCATTCCCATTGAAACTTTTCAAATCCCTCTCAAAATTGTTGAAATTCTCTTGAAGCTTTTAAAATTCTCTCCAGAATTTTCAAAATCTATGTCCACATGTTTACAATTTCACGTCAAAAAATGGCTAAAATTCCAGTTGAAATTTTTTCAAAGTCCCTTAAAAATTTTCCAATTTTTGTCCCAATTCTTCCCATTCCCATTGAAACTTTTCAAATCCCTCTCAAAATTGTTGAAATTCTCTTGAAGCTTTTAAAATTCTCTCCAGAATTTTCAAAATCCATGTCCACATGTTTACAATTTCACGTCAAAAAATGGCTAAAATTCCAGTTGAAATTTTTTCAAAGTCCCTGAAAAATTTTCCAATTTTTGTCCCAATTCTTCCCATTCCCATTGAAACTTTTCAAATCCCTCTCAAAATTGTTGAAATTCTCTTGAAGCTTTTAAAATTCTCTCTAGAATTTTCAAAATCCATGTCCACATGGTTACAATTTCACGTCAAAAATGCTAAAATTCCAGCTGAAATTTTTTCAAAGTCCCTTAAAAATTTTCCAATTTTTGTCCCAATTCTTCCCATTCCCATTGAAACTTTTCAAATCCCTCTCAAAATTGTTGAAATTCTCTTGAAGCTTTTAAAATTCTCTCCAGAATTTTCAAAATCCATGTCCACATGTTTACAATTTCACGTCAATAAACTGGCTAAAATTCCAGATGAAATTTTTTCAAAGTCCCTTAAAAATTTTCCAATTTTTGTCCCAATTCTTCCCATTCCCATTGAAACTTTTCAAATCCCTCTCAAAATTGTTGAAATTCTCTTGAAGCTTTTAAAATTCTCTCTAGAATTTTCAAAATCCATGTCCACATGTTTACAATTTCACGTCAAAAATGCTAAAATTCCAGCTGAAATTTTTTCAAAGTCCCTGAAAAATTTTCCAATTTTTGTCCCAATTCTTCCCATTCCCATTGAAACTTTTCAAATCCCTCTCAAAATTGTTGAAATTCTCTTGAAGCTTTTAAAATTCTCTCTAGAATTTTCAAAATCCATGTCCACATGTTTACAATTTCACGTCAAAAAATGGCTAAAATTCCAGTGGAAATTTTTTCAAAGTCCCTGAAAAATTTTCCAATTTTTGTCCCAATTCTTCCCATTCCCATTGAAACTTTTCAAATCCCTCTCAAAATGGTTGAAATTCTCTTGAAGCTTTTAAAATTCTCTCCAGAATTTTCAAAATCCATGTCCACATGTTTACAATTTCACGTCAAAAAATGGCTAAAATTCCAGTTGAAATTTTTTCAAAGTCCCTTAAAAATTTTCCAATTTTTGTCCCAATTCTTCCCATTCCCATTGAAACTTTTCAAATCCCTCTCAAAATTGTTGAAATTCTCTTGAAGCTTTTAAAATTCTCTCTAGAATTTTCAAAATCCATGTCCACATGTTTACAATTTCACGTCAAAAAATGGCTAAAATTCCAGTTGAAATTTTTTCAAAGTCCCTTAAAAATTTTCCAATTTTTGTCCCAATTCTTCCCATTCCCATTGAAACTTTTCAAATCCCTCTCAAAATGGTTGAAATTCTCTTGAAGCTTTTAAAATTCTCTCTAGAATTTTCAAAATCCATGTCCACATGTTTACAATTTCACGTCAAAAAATGGCTAAAATTCCAGTGGAAATTTTTTCAAAGTCCCTGAAAAATTTTCCAATTTTTGTCCCAATTCTTCCCATTCCCATTGAAACTTTTCAAATCCCTCTCAAAATGGTTGAAATTCTCTTGAAGCTTTTAAAATTCTCTCTAGAATTTTCAAAATCCATGTCCACATGTTTACAATTTCACGTCAAAAAATGGCTAAAATTCCAGTGGAAATTTTTTCAAAGTCCCTTAAAAATTTTCCAATTTTTGTCCCAATTCTTCCCATTCCCATTGAAACTTTTCAAATCCCTCTCAAAATTGTTGAAATTCTCTTGAAGCTTTTAAAATTCTCTCTAGAATTTTCAAAATCCATGTCCACATGTTTACAATTTCACGTCAAAAAATGGCTAAAATTCCAGTGGAAATTTTTTCAAAGTCCCTTAAAAATTTTCCAATTTTTGTCCCAATTCTTCCCATTCCCATTGAAACTTTTCAAATCCCTCTCAAAATTGTTGAAATTCTCTTGAAGCTTTTAAAATTCTCTCTAGAATTTTCAAAATCCATGTCCACATGTTTACAATTTCACGTCAAAAAATGGCTAAAATTCCAGTTGAAATTTTTTCAAAGTCCCTTAAAAATTTTCCAATTTTTGTCCCAATTCTTCCCATTCCCATTGAAGCTTTTCAAATCCCTCTCAAAATTGTTGAAATTCTCTTGAAGCTTTTAAAATTCTCTCTAGAATTTTCAAAATCCATGTCCACATGTTTACAATTTCACGTCAAAAAATGGCTAAAATTCCAGTGGAAATTTTTTCAAAGTCCCTTAAAAGTTTTCCAATTTTTGTCCCAATTCTTCCCATTCCCATTGAAACTTTTCAAATCCCTCTCAAAATGGTTGAAATTCTCTTGAAGCTTTTAAAATTCTCTCTAGAATTTTCAAAATCCATGTCCACATGTTTACAATTTCACGTCAAAAATGCTAAAATTCCAGCTGAAATTTTTTCAAAGTCCCTTAAAAATTTTCCAATTTTTGTCCCAATTCTTCCCATTCCCATTGAAACTTTTCAAATCCCTCTCAAAATTGTTGAAATTCTCTTGAAGCTTTTAAAATTCTCTCTAGAATTTTCAAAATCCATGTCCACATGTTTACAATTTCACGTCAAAAAATGGCTAAAATTCCAGTGGAAATTTTTTCAAAGTCCCTTAAAAATTTTCCAATTTTTGTCCCAATTCTTCCCATTCCCATTGAAACTTTTCAAATCCCTCTCAAAATGGTTGAAATTCTCTTGAAGCTTTTAAAATTCTCACTAGAATTTTCAAAATCCATGTCCACATGTTTACAATTTCACTTCAAAAAATGGCTAAAATTCCAGTTGAAATTTTTTCAAAGTCCCTTCAAAATTTTCCAATTTTTGTCCCAATTCTTCCCATTCCCATTGAAACTTTTCAAATCCCTCTCAAAATGGTTGAAATTCTCTTGAAGCTTTTAAAATTCTCACTAGAATTTTCAAAATCCATGTCCACATGTTTACAATTTCACGTCAAAAAATGGCTAAAATTCCAGTGGAAATTTTTTCAAAGTCCCTTAAAAATTTTCCAATTTTTGTCCCAATTCTTCCCATTCCCATTGAAACTTTTCAAATCCCTCTCAAAATTGTTGAAATTCTCTTGAAGCTTTTAAAATTCTCTCTAGAATTTTCAAAATCCATGTCCACATGTTTACAATTTCACGTCAAAAAATGGCTAAAATTCCAGTGGAAATTTTTTCAAAGTCCCTTAAAAGTTTTCCAATTTTTGTCCCAATTCTTCCCATTCCCATTGAAACTTTTCAAATCCCTCTCAAAATGGTTGAAATTCTCTTGAAGCTTTTAAAATTCTCTCTAGAATTTTCAAAATCCATGTCCACATGTTTACAATTTCACGTCAAAAATGCTAAAATTCCAGCTGAAATTTTTTCAAAGTATCTTAAAAATTTTCCAATTTTTGTCCCAATTCTTCCCATTCCCATTGAAACTTTTCAAATCCCTCTCAAAATTGTTGAAATTCTCTTGAAGCTTTTAAAATTCTCTCTAGAATTTTCAAAATCCATGTCCACATGTTTACAATTTCACGTCAAAAAATGGCTAAAATTCCAGTTGAAATTTTTTCAAAGTCCCTTAAAAATTTTCCAATTTTTGTCCCAATTCTTCCCATTCCCATTGAAACTTTTCAAATCCCTCTCAAAATTGTTGAAATTCTCTTGAAGCTTTTAAAATTCTCTCCAGAATTTTCAAAATCCATGTCCACATGTTTACAATTTCACGTCAATAAACTGGCTAAAATTCCAGATGAAATTTTTTCAAAGTCCCTTAAAAATTTTCCAATTTTTGTCCCAATTCTTCCCATTCCCATTGAAACTTTTCAAATCCCTCTCAAAATTGTTGAAATTCTCTTGAAGCTTTTAAAATTCTCTCTAGAATTTTCAAAATCCATGTCCACATGTTTACAATTTCACGTCAAAAATGCTAAAATTCCAGCTGAAATTTTTTCAAAGTCCCTGAAAAATTTTCCAATTTTTGTCCCAATTCTTCCCATTCCCATTGAAACTTTTCAAATCCCTCTCAAAATTGTTGAAATTCTCTTGAAGCTTTTAAAATTCTCTCTAGAATTTTCAAAATCCATGTCCACATGTTTACAATTTCACGTCAAAAAATGGCTAAAATTCCAGTGGAAATTTTTTCAAAGTCCCTGAAAAATTTTCCAATTTTTGTCCCAATTCTTCCCATTCCCATTGAAACTTTTCAAATCCCTCTCAAAATGGTTGAAATTCTCTTGAAGCTTTTAAAATTCTCTCCAGAATTTTCAAAATCCATGTCCACATGTTTACAATTTCACGTCAAAAAATGGCTAAAATTCCAGTTGAAATTTTTTCAAAGTCCCTTAAAAATTTTCCAATTTTTGTCCCAATTCTTCCCATTCCCATTGAAACTTTTCAAATCCCTCTCAAAATTGTTGAAATTCTCTTGAAGCTTTTAAAATTCTCTCTAGAATTTTCAAAATCCATGTCCACATGTTTACAATTTCACGTCAAAAAATGGCTAAAATTCCAGTTGAAATTTTTTCAAAGTCCCTTAAAAATTTTCCAATTTTTGTCCCAATTCTTCCCATTCCCATTGAAACTTTTCAAATCCCTCTCAAAATGGTTGAAATTCTCTTGAAGCTTTTAAAATTCTCTCTAGAATTTTCAAAATCCATGTCCACATGTTTACAATTTCACGTCAAAAAATGGCTAAAATTCCAGTGGAAATTTTTTCAAAGTCCCTTAAAAATTTTCCAATTTTTGTCCCAATTCTTCCCATTCCCATTGAAACTTTTCAAATCCCTCTCAAAATGGTTGAAATTCTCTTGAAGCTTTTAAAATTCTCTCTAGAATTTTCAAAATCCATGTCCACATGTTTACAATTTCACATAAAAAAATGGCTAAAATTCCAGTGGAAATTTTTTCAAAGTCCCTTAAAAATTTTCCAATTTTTGTCCCAATTCTTCCCATTCCCATTGAAACTTTTCAAATCCCTCTCAAAATGGTTGAAATTCTCTTGAAGCTTTTAAAATTCTCTCTAGAATTTTCAAAATCCATGTCCACATGTTTACAATTTCACGTCAAAAAATGGCTAAAATTCCAGTGGAAATTTTTTCAAAGTCCCTTAAAAATTTTCCAATTTTTGTCCCAATTCTTCCCATTCCCATTGAAACTTTTCAAATCCCTCTCAAAATTGTTGAAATTCTCTTGAAGCTTTTAAAATTCTCTCTAGAATTTTCAAAATCCATGTCCACATGTTTACAATTTCACGTCAAAAAATGGCTAAAATTCCAGTGGAAATTTTTTCAAAGTCCCTTAAAAATTTTCCAATTTTTGTCCCAATTCTTCCCATTCCCATTGAAGCTTTTCAAATCCCTCTCAAAATTGTTGAAATTCTCTTGAAGCTTTTAAAATTCTCTCCAGAATTTTCAAAATCCATGTCCACATGTTTACAATTTCACGTCAAAAAATGGCTAAAATTCCAGTGGAAATTTTTTCAAAGTCCCTTAAAAGTTTTCCAATTTTTGTCCCAATTCTTCCCATTCCCATTGAAACTTTTCAAATCCCTCTCAAAATGGTTGAAATTCTCTTGAAGCTTTTAAAATTCTCTCTAGAATTTTCAAAATCCATGTCCACATGTTTACAATTTCACGTCAAAAATGCTAAAATTCCAGCTGAAATTTTTTCAAAGTCCCTTAAAAATTTTCCAATTTTTGTCCCAATTCTTCCCATTCCCATTGAAACTTTTCAAATCCCTCTCAAAATTGTTGAAATTCTCTTGAAGCTTTTAAAATTCTCTCTAGAATTTTCAAAATCCATGTCCACATGTTTACAATTTCACGTCAAAAAATGGCTAAAATTCCAGTTGAAATTTTTTCAAAGTCCCTTAAAAATTTTCCAATTTTTGTCCCAATTCTTCCCATTCCCATTGAAACTTTTCAAATCCCTCTCAAAATTGTTGATATTCTCTTGAAGCTTTTAAAATTCTCTCCAGAATTTTCAAAATCCATGTCCACATGTTTACAATTTCACGTCAAAAAATGGCTAAAATTCCAGTTGAAATTTTTTCAAAGTCCCTTAAAAATTTTCCAATTTTTGTCCCAATTCTTCCCATTCCCATTGAAACTTTTCAAATCCCTCTCAAAATTGTTGAAATTCTCTTGAAGCTTTTAAAATTCTCTCCAGAATTTTCAAAATCCATGTCCACATGTTTACAATTTCACGTCAAAAAATGGCTAAAATTCCAGTGGAAATTTTTTCAAAGTCCCTTAAAAATTTTCCAATTTTTGTCCCAATTCTTCCCATTCCCATTGAAACTTTTCAAATCCCTCTCAAAATTGTTGAAATTCTCTTGAAGCTTTTAAAATTCTCTCTAGAATTTTCAAAATCCATGTCCACATGTTTACAATTTCACGTCAAAAATGCTAAAATTCCAGCTGAAATTTTTTCAAAGTCCCTTAAAAATTTTCCAATTTTTGTCCCAATTCTTCCCATTCCCATTGAAACTTTTCAAATCCCTCTCAAAATTGTTGAAATTCTCTTGAAGCTTTTAAAATTCTCTCTAGAATTTTCAAAATCCATGTCCACATGTTTACAATTTCACGTCAATAAACTGGCTAAAATTCCAGATGAAATTTTTTCAAAGTCCCTTAAAAATTTTCCAATTTTTGTCCCAATTCTTCCCATTCCCATTGAAACTTTTCAAATCCCTCTCAAAATTGTTGAAATTCTCTTGAAGCTTTTAAAATTCTCTCTAGAATTTTCAAAATCCATGTCCACATGTTTACAATTTCACGTCAGAAATGCTAAAATTCCAGCTGAAATTTTTTCAAAGTCCCTGAAAAATTTTCCAATTTTTGTCCCAATTCTTCCCATTCCCATTGAAACTTTTCAAATCCCTCTCAAAATTGTTGAAATTCTCTTGAAGCTTTTAAAATTCTCTCCAGAATTTTCAAAATCCATGTCCACATGTTTACAATTTCACGTCAAAAAATGGCTAAAATTCCAGTTGAAATTTTTTCAAAGTCCCTTCAAAATTTTCCAATTTTTGTCCCAATTCTTCCCATTCCCATTGAAACTTTTCAAATCCCTCTCAAAATTGTTGAAATTCTCTTGAAGCTTTTAAAATTCTCTCCAGAATTTTCAAAATCCATGTCCACATGTTTACAATTTCACGTCAAAAAATGGCTAAAATTCCAGTTGAAATTTTTTCAAAGTCCCTGAAAAATTTTCCAATTTTTGTCCCAATTCTTCCCATTCCCATTGAAACTTTTCAAATCCCTCTCCAAATTGTTGAAATTCTGTTGAAGCTTTTAAAATTCTCTCTAGAATTTTCAAAATCCATGTCCACATGTTTACAATTTCACGTCAAAAAACTGGCTAAAATTCCAGTTGAAATTTTTTCAAAGTCCCTGAAAAATTTTCCAATTTTTGTCCCAATTTTTCCCATTCCCATTGAAACTTTTCAAATCCCTCTCAAAATTGTTGAAATTCTCTTGAAGCTTTTAAAATTCTCTCTAGAATTTTCAAAATCCATGTCCACATGTTTACAATTTCACGTCAAAAAATGGCTAAAATTCCAGTTGAAATTTTTTCAAAGTCCCTTCAAAATTTTCCAATTTTTGTCCCAATTCTTCCCATTCCCATTGAAACTTTTCAAATCCCTCTCAAAATGGTTGAAATTCTCTTGAAGCTTTTAAAATTCTCTCTAGAATTTTCAAAATCCATGTCCACATGTTTACAATTTCACGTCAAAAATGCTAAAATTCCAGTTGAAATTTTTTCAAAGTCCCTGAAAAATTTTCCAATTTTGTCCCAATTCTTCCCATTCCCATTGAAACTTTTCAAATCCCTCTCAAAATTGTTGAAATTCTCTTGAAGCTTTTAAAATTCTCTCTAGAATTTTCAAAATCCATGTCCACATGTTTACAATTTCACGTCAAAAAATGGCTAAAATTCCAGTTGAAATTTTTTCAAAGTCCCTTAAAAATTTTCCAATTTTTGTCCCAATTCTTCCCATTCCCATTGAAACTTTTCAAATCCCTCTCAAAATGGTTGAAATTCTCTTGAAGCTTTTAAAATTCTCTCTAGAATTTTCAAAATCCATGTCCACATGTTTACAATTTCACGTCAAAAAACTGGCTAAAATTCCAGTTGAAATTTTTTCAAAGTCCCTGAAAAATTTTCCAATTTTTGTCCCAATTTTTCCCATTCCCATTGAAACTTTTCAAATCCCTCTCAAAATTGTTGAAATTCTCTTGAAGCTTTTAAAATTCTCTCTAGAATTTTCAAAATCCATGTCCACATGTTTACAATTTCACGTCAAAAAATGGCTAAAATTCCAGTTGAAATTTTTTCAAAGTCCCTTCAAAATTTTCCAATTTTTGTCCCAATTCTTCCCATTCCCATTGAAACTTTTCAAATCCCTCTCCAAATTGTTGAAATTCTCTTGAAGCTTTTAAAATTCTCTCTAGAATTTTCAAAATCCATGTCCACATGTTTACAATTTCACGTCAAAAAATGGCTAAAATTCCAGTTGAAATTTTTTCAAAGTCCCTGAAAAATTTTCCAATTTTTGTCCCAATTCTTCCCATTCCCATTGAAACTTTTCAAATCCCTCTCAAAATTGTTGAAATTCTCTTGAAGCTTTTAAAATTCTCTCTAGAATTTTCAAAATCCATGTCCACATGTTTACAATTTCACGTCAAAAAATGGCTAAAATTCCAGTTGAAATTTTTTCAAAGTCCCTGAAAAATTTTCCAATTTTTGTCCCAATTCTTCCCATTCCCATTGAAACTTTTCAAATCCCTCTCCAAATTGTTGAAATTCTCTTGAAGCTTTTAAAATTCTCTCCAGAATTTTCAAAATCCATGTCCACATGTTTACAATTTCACGTCAAAAAATGGCTAAAATTCCAGTTGAAATTTTTTCAAAGTCCCTTAAAAATTTTCCAATTTTTGTCCCAATTCTTCCCATTCCCATTGAAACTTTTCAAATCCCTCTCAAAATTGTTGAAATTCTCTTGAAGCTTTTAAAATTCTCTCTAGAATTTTCAAAATCCATGTCCACATGTTTACAATTTCACGTCAAAAAATGGCTAAAATTCCAGTTGAAATTTTTTCAAAGTCCCTTCAAAATTTTCCAATTTTTGTCCCAATTCTTCCCATTCCCATTGAAACTTTTCAAATCCCTCTCAAAATGGTTGAAATTCTCTTGAAGCTTTTAAAATTCTCTCTAGAATTTTCAAAATCCATGTCCACATGTTTACAATTTCACGTCAAAAATGCTAAAATTCCAGTTGAAATTTTTTCAAAGTCCCTGAAAAATTTTCCAATTTTGTCCCAATTCTTCCCATTCCCATTGAAACTTTTCAAATCCCTCTCAAAATTGTTGAAATTCTCTTGAAGCTTTTAAAATTCTCTCTAGAATTTTCAAAATCCATGTCCACATGTTTACAATTTCACGTCAAAAAATGGCTAAAATTCCAGTTGAAATTTTTTCAAAGTCCCTTAAAAATTTTCCAATTTTTGTCCCAATTCTTCCCATTCCCATTGAAACTTTTCAAATCCCTCTCAAAATTGTTGAAATTCTCTTGAAGCTTTTAAAATTCTCTCTAGAATTTTCAAAATCCATGTCCACATGTTTACAATTTCACATAAAAAAATGGCTAAAATTCCAGTTGAAATTTTTTCAAAGTCCCTTAAAAATTTTCCAATTTTTGTCCCAATTCTTCCCATTCCCATTGAAACTTTTCAAATCCCTCTCAAAATTGTTGAAATTCTCTTGAAGATTTTAAAATTCTCTCCAGAATTTTCAAAATCCATGTCCACGTGTTTACAATTTCACATCAAAAAATGGCTAAAATTCCAGTTGAAATTTTTTCAAAGTCCCTTCAAAATTTTCCAATTTTTGTCCCAATTCTTCCCATTCCCATTGAAACTTTTCAAATCCCTCTCAAAATTGTTGAAATTCTCTTGAAGCTTTTAAAATTCTCTCTAGAATTTTCAAAATCCATGTCCGCATGTTTACAATTTCACGTCAAAAAATGGCTAAAATTCCAGTTGAAATTTTTTCAAAGTCCCTTAAAAATTTTCCAATTTTTGTCCCAATTCTTCCTATTCCCATTGAAACTTTTCAAATCCCTCTCAAAATTGTTGAAATTCTCTTGAAGCTTTTAAAATTCTCTCTAGAATTTTCAAAATCCATGTCCACATGTTTACAATTTCACGTCAAAAAATGGCTAAAATTCCAGTTGAAATTTTTTCAAAGTCCCTTAAAAATTTTCCAATTTTTGTCCCAATTCTTCCCATTCCCATTGAAACTTTTCAAATCCCTCTCAAAATTGTTGAAATTCTCTTGAAGCTTTTAAAATTCTCTCTAGAATTTTCAAAATCCATGTCCACATGTTTACAATTTCACGTCAAAAAATGGCTAAAATTCCAGTGGAAATTTTTTCAAAGTCCCTTCAAAATTTTCCAATTTTTGTCCCAATTCTTCCCATTCCCATTGAAACTTTTCAAATCCCTCTCAAAATTGTTGAAATTCTCTTGAAGCTTTTAAAATTCTCTCCAGAATTTTCAAAATCCATGTCCACATGTTTACAATTTCACGTCAAAAAATGGCTAAAATTCCAGTTGAAATTTTTTCAAAGTCCCTGAAAAATTTTCCAATTTTTGTCCCAATTCTTCCCATTCCCATTGAAACTTTTCAAATCCCTCTCAAAATTGTTGAAATTCTCTTGAAGCTTTTAAAATTCTCTCTAGAATTTTCAAAATCCATGTCCACATGTTTACAATTTCACATAAAAAATGGCTAAAATTCCAGTTGAAATTTTTTCAAAGTCCCTTAAAAATTTTCCAATTTTTGTCCCAATTCTTCCCATTCCCATTGAAACTTTTCAAATCCCTCTCAAAATTGTTGAAATTCTCTTGAAGCTTTTAAAATTCTCTCTAGAATTTTCAAAATCCATGTCCACATGTTTACAATTTCACGTCAAAAAATGGCTAAAATTCCAGTGGAAATTTTTTCAAAGTCCCTGAAAAATTTTCCAATTTTTGTCCCAATTCTTCCCATTCCCATTGAAACTTTTCAAATCCCTCTCAAAATGGTTGAAATTCTCTTGAAGCTTTTAAAATTCTCTCTAGAATTTTCAAAATCCATGTCCACCTGTTTACAATTTCACTTCAAAAATGCTAAAATTCCAGCTGAAATTTTTTCAAAGTCCCTTAAAAATTTTCCAATTTTTATCCCAATTCTTCCCATTCCCATTGAAGCTTTTCAAATCCCTCTCAAAATTGTTGAAATTCTGTTGAAGCTTTTAAAATTCTCTCTAGAATTTTCAAAATCCATGTCCACATGTTTACAATTTCACATAAAAAATGGCTAAAATTCCAGTTGAAATTTTTTCAAAGTCCCTTAAAAATTTTCCAATTTTTGTCCCAATTCTTCCCATTCCCATTGAAACTTTTCAAATCGCTCTCAAAATTGTTGAAATTCTCTTGAAGCTTTTAAAATTCTCTCTAGAATTTTCAAAATCCATGTCCACATGTTTACAATTTCACGTCAAAAAATGGCTAAAATTCCAGTTGAAATTTTTTCAAAGTCCCTTAAAAGTTTTCCAATTTTTGTCTCAATTCTTCCCATTCCCATTGAAACTTTTCAAATCCCTCTCAAAATGGTTGAAATTCTCTTGAAGCTTTTAAAATTCTCTCTAGAATTTTCAAAATCCATGTCCACATGTTTACAATTTCACGTCAAAAATGCTAAAATTCCAGTGGAAATTTTTTCAAAGTCCCTTAAAAATTTTCCAATTTTTGTCCCAATTCTTCCCATTCCCATTGAAACTTTTCAAATCCCTCTCAAAATTGTTGAAATTCTCTTGAAGCTTTTAAAATTCTCTCCAGAATTTTCAAAATCCATGTCCACATGTTTACAATTTCACGTCAAAAAATGGCTACAATTCCAGTTGAAATTTTTTCAAAGTCCCTTAAAAATTTTCCAATTTTTGTCCCAATTCTTCCCATTCCCATTGAAACTTTTCAAATCCCTCTCAAAATTGTTGAAATTCTCTTGAAGCTTTTAAAATTCTCTCCAGAATTTTCAAAATCCATGTCCACATGTTTACAATTTCACGTCAAAAAATGGCTAAAATTCCAGTTGAAATTTTTTCAAAGTCCCTTCAAAATTTTCCAATTTTTGTCCCAATTCTTCCCATTCCCATTGAAACTTTTCAAATCCCTCTCAAAATTGTTGAAATTCTCTTGAAGCTTTTAAAATTCTCTCTAGAATTTTCAAAATCCATGTCCGCATGTTTACAATTTCACGTCAAAAAATGGCTAAAATTCCAGTTGAAATTTTTTCAAAGTCCCTTAAAAATTTTCCAATTTTTGTCCCAATTCTTCCTATTCCCATTGAAACTTTTCAAATCCCTCTCAAAATTGTTGAAATTCTCTTGAAGCTTTTAAAATTCTCTCTAGAATTTTCAAAATCCATGTCCACATGTTTACAATTTCACGTCAAAAATGCTAAAATTCCAGTGGAAATTTTTTCAAAGTCCCTTAAAAATTTTCCAATTTTTGTCCCAATTCTTCCCATTCCCATTGAAACTTTTCAAATCCCTCTCAAAATTGTTGAAATTCTCTTGAAGCTTTTAAAATTCTCTCCAGAATTTTCAAAATCCATGTCCACATGTTTACAATTTCACGTCAAAAAATGGCTACAATTCCAGTTGAAATTTTTTCAAAGTCCCTTAAAAATTTTCCAATTTTTGTCCCAATTCTTCCCATTCCCATTGAAACTTTTCAAATCCCTCTCAAAATTGTTGAAATTCTCTTGAAGCTTTTAAAATTCTCTCCAGAATTTTCAAAATCCATGTCCACATGTTTACAATTTCACATCAAAAAATGGCTAAAATTCCAGTTGAAATTTTTTCAAAGTCCCTTCAAAATTTTCCAATTTTTGTCCCAATTCTTCCCATTCCCATTGAAACTTTTCAAATCCCTCTCAAAATTGTTGAAATTCTCTTGAAGCTTTTAAAATTCTCTCTAGAATTTTCAAAATCCATGTCCGCATGTTTACAATTTCACGTCAAAAAATGGCTAAAATTCCAGTTGAAATTTTTTCAAAGTCCCTTCAAAATTTTCCAATTTTTGTCCCAATTCTTCCTATTCCCATTGAAACTTTTCAAATCCCTCTCAAAATTGTTGAAATTCTCTTGAAGCTTTTAAAATTCTCTCTAGAATTTTCAAAATCCATGTCCACATGTTTACAATTTCACGTCAAAAAAATGGCTAAAATTCCAGTTGAAATTTTTTCAAAGTCCCTTAAAAATTTTCCAATTTTTGTCCCAATTCTTCCCATTCCCATTGAAACTTTTCAAATCCCTCTCAAAATTGTTGAAATTCTCTTGAAGCTTTTAAAATTCTCTCTAGAATTTTCAAAATCCATGTCCACATGTTTACAATTTCACGTCAAAAAATGGCTAAAATTCCAGTTGAAATTTTTTCAAAGTCCCTTCAAAATTTTCCAATTTTTCTCCCAATTCTTCCCATTCCCATTGAAACTTTTCAAATCCCTCTCAAAATTGTTGAAATTCTCTTGAAGCTTTTAAAATTCTCTCCAGAATTTTCAAAATCCATGTCCACATGTTTACAATTTCACGTCAAAAAATGGCTAAAATTCCAGTTGAAATTTTTTCAAAGTCCCTGAAAAATTTTCCAATTTTTGTCCCAATTCTTCCCATTCCCATTGAAACTTTTCAAATCCCTCTCAAAATTGTTGAAATTCTCTTGAAGCTTTTAAAATTCTCTCTAGAATTTTCAAAATCCATGTCCACATGTTTACAATTTCACATAAAAAATGGCTAAAATTCCAGTTGAAATTTTTTCAAAGTCCCTTCAAAATTTTCCAATTTTTGTCCCAATTCTTCCCATTCCCATTGAAACTTTTCAAATCCCTCTCAAAATTGTTGAAATTCTGTTGAAGCTTTTAAAATTCTCTCTAGAATTTTCAAAATCCATGTCCACATGTTTACAATTTCACGTCAAAAAATGGCTAAAATTCCAGTGGAAATTTTTTCAAAGTCCCTTAAAAATTTTCCAATTTTTGTCCCAATTCTTCCCATTCCCATTGAAACTTTTCAAATCCCTCTCAAAATTGTTGAAATTCTCTTGAAGCTTTTAAAATTCTCTCCAGAATTTTCAAAATCCATGTCCACATGTTTACAATTTCACATCAAAAAATGGCTAAAATTCCAGTTGAAATTTTTTCAAAGTCCCTTCAAAATTTTCCAATTTTTGTCCCAATTCTTCCCATTCCCATTGAAACTTTTCAAATCCCTCTCAAAATTGTTGAAATTCTCTTGAAGCTTTTAAAATTCTCTCTAGAATTTTCAAAATCCATGTCCGCATGTTTACAATTTCACGTCAAAAAATGGCTAAAATTCCAGTTGAAATTTTTTCAAAGTCCCTTCAAAATTTTCCAATTTTTGTCCCAATTCTTCCTATTCCCATTGAAACTTTTCAAATCCCTCTCAAAATTGTTGAAATTCTCTTGAAGCTTTTAAAATTCTCTCTAGAATTTTCAAAATCCATGTCCACATGTTTACAATTTCACGTCAAAAAAATGGCTAAAATTCCAGTTGAAATTTTTTCAAAGTCCCTTCAAAATTTTCCAATTTTTGTCCCAATTCTTCCCATTCCCATTGAAACTTTTCAAATCCCTCTCAAAATTGTTGAAATTCTCTTGAAGCTTTTAAAATTCTCTCTAGAATTTTCAAAATCCATGTCCACATGTTTACAATTTCACGTCAAAAAATGGCTAAAATTCCAGTTGAAATTTTTTCAAAGTCCCTTCAAAATTTTCCAATTTTTCTCCCAATTCTTCCCATTCCCATTGAAACTTTTCAAATCCCTCTCAAAATTGTTGAAATTCTCTTGAAGCTTTTAAAATTCTCTCCAGAATTTTCAAAATCCATGTCCACATGTTTACAATTTCACGTCAAAAAATGGCTAAAATTCCAGTTGAAATTTTTTCAAAGTCCCTGAAAAATTTTCCAATTTTTGTCCCAATTCTTCCCATTCCCATTGAAACTTTTCAAATCCCTCTCAAAATTGTTGAAATTCTCTTGAAGCTTTTAAAATTCTCTCTAGAATTTTCAAAATCCATGTCCACATGTTTACAATTTCACATAAAAAATGGCTAAAATTCCAGTTGAAATTTTTTCAAAGTCCCTTCAAAATTTTCCAATTTTTGTCCCAATTCTTCCCATTCCCATTGAAACTTTTCAAATCCCTCTCAAAATTGTTGAAATTCTGTTGAAGCTTTTAAAATTCTCTCTAGAATTTTCAAAATCCATGTCCACATGTTTACAATTTCACGTCAAAAAATGGCTAAAATTCCAGTGGAAATTTTTTCAAAGTCCCTTCAAAATTTTCCAATTTTTGTCCCAATTCTTCCCATTCCCATTGAAACTTTTCAAATCCCTCTCAAAATTGTTGAAATTCTCTTGAAGCTTTTAAAATTCTCTCTAGAATTTTCAAAATCCATGTCCACATGTTTACAATTTCACGTCAAAAATGCTAAAATTCCAGTGGAAATTTTTTCAAAGTCCCTTAAAAATTTTCCAATTTTTATCCCAATTCTTCCCATTCCCATTGAAGCTTTTCAAATCCCTCTCAAAATTGTTGAAATTCTCTTGAAGCTTTTAAAATTCTCTCTAGAATTTTCAAAATCCATGTCCACATGTTTACAATTTCACATAAAAAATGGCTACAATTCCAGTTGAAATTTTTTCAAAGTCCCTTCAAAATTTTCCAATTTTTGTCCCAATTCTTCCCATTCCCATTGAAACTTTTCAAATCCCTCTCAAAATTGTTGAAATTCTCTTGAAGCTTTTAAAATTCTCTCCAGAATTTTCAAAATCCATGTCCACATGTTTACAATTTCACATCAAAAAATGGCTAAAATTCCAGTTGAAATTTTTTCAAAGTCCCTTAAAAATTTTCCAATTTTTGTCCCAATTCTTCCCATTCCCATTGAAACTTTTCAAATCCCTCTCAAAATTGTTGAAATTCTCTTGAAGCTTTTAAAATTCTCTCTAGAATTTTCAAAATCCATGTCCGCATGTTTACAATTTCACGTCAAAAAATGGCTAAAATTCCAGTTGAAATTTTTTCAAAGTCCCTTCAAAATTTTCCAATTTTTGTCCCAATTCTTCCTATTCCCATTGAAACTTTTCAAATCCCTCTCAAAATTGTTGAAATTCTCTTGAAGCTTTTAAAATTCTCTCTAGAATTTTCAAAATCCATGTCCACATGTTTACAATTTCACGTCAAAAAACTGGCTAAAATTCCAGTTGAAATTTTTTCAAAGTCCCTTAAAAATTTTCCAATTTTTGTCCCAATTCTTCCCATTCCCATTGAAACTTTTCAAATCCCTCTCAAAATTGTTGAAATTCTCTTGAAGCTTTTAAAATTCTCTCTAGAATTTTCAAAATCCATGTCCACATGTTTACAATTTCACGTCAAAAAATGGCTAAAATTCCAGTTGAAATTTTTTCAAAGTCCCTTAAAAATTTTCCAATTTTTGTCCCAATTCTTCCCATTCCCATTGAAACTTTTCAAATCCCTCTCCAAATTGTTGAAATTCTGTTGAAGCTTTTAAAATTCTCTCTAGAATTTTCAAAATCCATGTCCACATGTTTACAATTTCACGTCAAAAAACTGGCTAAAATTCCAGTTGAAATTTTTTCAAAGTCCCTGAAAAATTTTCCAATTTTTGTCCCAATTTTTCCCATTCCCATTGAAACTTTTCAAATCCCTCTCAAAATTGTTGAAATTCTCTTGAAGCTTTTAAAATTCTCTCTAGAATTTTCAAAATCCATGTCCACATGTTTACAATTTCACGTCAAAAAATGGCTAAAATTCCAGTTGAAATTTTTTCAAAGTCCCTTCAAAATTTTCCAATTTTTGTCCCAATTCTTCCCATTCCCATTGAAACTTTTCAAATCCCTCTCAAAATGGTTGAAATTCTCTTGAAGCTTTTAAAATTCTCTCTAGAATTTTCAAAATCCATGTCCACATGTTTACAATTTCACGTCAAAAATGCTAAAATTCCAGTTGAAATTTTTTCAAAGTCCCTTCAAAATTTTCCAATTTTTGTCCCAATTCTTCCCATTCCCATTGAAACTTTTCAAATCCCTCTCCAAATTGTTGAAATTCTCTTGAAGCTTTTAAAATTCTCTCTAGAATTTTCAAAATCCATGTCCACATGTTTACAATTTCACGTCAAAAAATGGCTAAAATTCCAGTTGAAATTTTTTCAAAGTCCCTGAAAAATTTTCCAATTTTTGTCCCAATTCTTCCCATTCCCATTGAAACTTTTCAAATCCCTCTCAAAATTGTTGAAATTCTCTTGAAGCTTTTAAAATTCTCTCTAGAATTTTCAAAATCCATGTCCACATGTTTACAATTTCACGTCAAAAAATGGCTAAAATTCCAGTTGAAATTTTTTCAAAGTCCCTTAAAAATTTTCCAATTTTTGTCCCAATTCTTCCCATTCCCATTGAAACTTTTCAAATCCCTCTCAAAATTGTTGAAATTCTCTTGAAGCTTTTAAAATTCTCTCCAGAATTTTCAAAATCCATGTCCACATGTTTACAATTTCACGTCAAAAAATGGCTAAAATTCCAGTTGAAATTTTTTCAAAGTCCCTTAAAAATTTTCCAATTTTTGTCCCAATTCTTCCCATTCCCATTGAAACTTTTCAAATCCCTCTCAAAATTGTTGAAATTCTCTTGAAGCTTTTAAAATTCTCTCTAGAATTTTCAAAATCCATGTCCACATGTTTACAATTTCACGTCAAAAAATGGCTAAAATTCCAGTTGAAATTTTTTCAAAGTCCCTTCAAAATTTTCCAATTTTTGTCCCAATTCTTCCCATTCCCATTGAAACTTTTCAAATCCCTCTCAAAATGGTTGAAATTCTCTTGAAGCTTTTAAAATTCTCTCTAGAATTTTCAAAATCCATGTCCACATGTTTACAATTTCACGTCAAAAATGCTAAAATTCCAGTTGAAATTTTTTCAAAGTCCCTGAAAAATTTTCCAATTTTGTCCCAATTCTTCCCATTCCCATTGAAACTTTTCAAATCCCTCTCAAAATTGTTGAAATTCTCTTGAAGCTTTTAAAATTCTCTCTAGAATTTTCAAAATCCATGTCCACATGTTTACAATTTCACGTCAAAAAATGGCTAAAATTCCAGTTGAAATTTTTTCAAAGTCCCTTAAAAATTTTCCAATTTTTGTCCCAATTCTTCCCATTCCCATTGAAACTTTTCAAATCCCTCTCAAAATTGTTGAAATTCTCTTGAAGCTTTTAAAATTCTCTCTAGAATTTTCAAAATCCATGTCCACATGTTTACAATTTCACATAAAAAAATGGCTAAAATTCCAGTTGAAATTTTTTCAAAGTCCCTTAAAAATTTTCCAATTTTTGTCCCAATTCTTCCCATTCCCATTGAAACTTTTCAAATCCCTCTCAAAATTGTTGAAATTCTCTTGAAGATTTTAAAATTCTCTCCAGAATTTTCAAAATCCATGTCCACGTGTTTACAATTTCACATCAAAAAATGGCTAAAATTCCAGTTGAAATTTTTTCAAAGTCCCTTCAAAATTTTCCAATTTTTGTCCCAATTCTTCCCATTCCCATTGAAACTTTTCAAATCCCTCTCAAAATTGTTGAAATTCTCTTGAAGCTTTTAAAATTCTCTCTAGAATTTTCAAAATCCATGTCCGCATGTTTACAATTTCACGTCAAAAAATGGCTAAAATTCCAGTTGAAATTTTTTCAAAGTCCCTTAAAAATTTTCCAATTTTTGTCCCAATTCTTCCTATTCCCATTGAAACTTTTCAAATCCCTCTCAAAATTGTTGAAATTCTCTTGAAGCTTTTAAAATTCTCTCTAGAATTTTCAAAATCCATGTCCACATGTTTACAATTTCACGTCAAAAAATGGCTAAAATTCCAGTTGAAATTTTTTCAAAGTCCCTTAAAAATTTTCCAATTTTTGTCCCAATTCTTCCCATTCCCATTGAAACTTTTCAAATCCCTCTCAAAATTTTTGAAATTCTCTTGAAGCTTTTAAAATTCTCTCTAGAATTTTCAAAATCCATGTCCACATGTTTACAATTTCACGTCAAAAAATGGCTAAAATTCCAGTGGAAATTTTTTCAAAGTCCCTGAAAAATTTTCCAATTTTTCTCCCAATTCTTCCCATTCCCATTGAAACTTTTCAAATCCCTCTCAAAATTGTTGAAATTCTCTTGAAGCTTTTAAAATTCTCTCCAGAATTTTCAAAATCCATGTCCACATGTTTTAAATTTCACGTCAAAAAATGGCTAAAATTCCAGTTGAAATTTTTTCAAAGTCCCTGAAAAATTTTCCAATTTTTGTCCCAATTCTTCCCATTCCCATTGAAACTTTTCAAATCCCTCTCAAAATTGTTGAAATTCTCTTGAAGCTTTTAAAATTCTCTCCAGAATTTTCAAAATCCATGTCCACATGTTTACAATTTCACATCAAAAAATGTCTAAAATTCCAGTTGAAATTTTTTCAAAGTCCCTGAAAAATTTTCCAATTTTTGTCCCAATTCTTCCCATTCCCATTGAAACTTTTCAAATCCCTCTCAAAATTGTTGAAATTCTCTTGAAGCTTTTAAAATTCTCTCTAGAATTTTCAAAATCCATGTCCGCATGTTTACAATTTCACGTCAAAAAATGGCTAAAATTCCAGTTGAAATTTTTTCAAAGTCCCTTAAAAATTTTCCAATTTTTGTCCCAATTCTTCCTATTCCCATTGAAACTTTTCAAATCCCTCTCAAAATTGTTGAAATTCTCTTGAAGCTTTTAAAATTCTCTCTAGAATTTTCAAAATCCATGTCCACATGTTTACAATTTCACGTCAAAAAATGGCTAAAATTCCAGTTGAAATTTTTTCAAAGTCCCTTAAAAATTTTCCAATTTTTGTCCCAATTCTTCCCATTCCCATTGAAACTTTTCAAATCCCTCTCAAAATTGTTGAAATTCTCTTGAAGCTTTTAAAATTCTCTCTAGAATTTTCAAAATCCATGTCCACATGTTTACAATTTCACGTCAAAAAATGGCTAAAATTCCAGTGGAAATTTTTTCAAAGTCCCTTCAAAATTTTCCAATTTTTGTCCCAATTCTTCCCATTCCCATTGAAACTTTTCAAATCCCTCTCAAAATTGTTGAAATTCTCTTGAAGCTTTTAAAATTCTCTCCAGAATTTTCAAAATCCATGTCCACATGTTTACAATTTCACGTCAAAAAATGGCTAAAATTCCAGTTGAAATTTTTTCAAAGTCCCTGAAAAATTTTCCAATTTTTGTCCCAATTCTTCCCATTCCCATTGAAACTTTTCAAATCCCTCTCAAAATTGTTGAAATTCTCTTGAAGCTTTTAAAATTCTCTCTAGAATTTTCAAAATCCATGTCCACATGTTTACAATTTCACATAAAAAATGGCTAAAATTCCAGTTGAAATTTTTTCAAAGTCCCTTCAAAATTTTCCAATTTTTGTCCCAATTCTTCCCATTCCCATTGAAACTTTTCAAATCCCTCTCAAAATTGTTGAAATTCTCTTGAAGCTTTTAAAATTCTCTCTAGAATTTTCAAAATCCATGTCCACATGTTTACAATTTCACGTCAAAAAATGGCTAAAATTCCAGTTGAAATTTTTTCAAAGTCCCTTAAAAATTTTCCAATTTTTGTCCCAATTCTTCCCATTCCCATTGAAACTTTTCAAATCCCTCTCCAAATTGTTGAAATTCTGTTGAAGCTTTTAAAATTCTCTCTAGAATTTTCAAAATCCATGTCCACATGTTTACAATTTCACGTCAAAAAACTGGCTAAAATTCCAGTTGAAATTTTTTCAAAGTCCCTGAAAAATTTTCCAATTTTTGTCCCAATTTTTCCCATTCCCATTGAAACTTTTCAAATCCCTCTCAAAATTGTTGAAATTCTCTTGAAGCTTTTAAAATTCTCTCTAGAATTTTCAAAATCCATGTCCACATGTTTACAATTTCACGTCAAAAAATGGCTAAAATTCCAGTTGAAATTTTTTCAAAGTCCCTTCAAAATTTTCCAATTTTTGTCCCAATTCTTCCCATTCCCATTGAAACTTTTCAAATCCCTCTCAAAATGGTTGAAATTCTCTTGAAGCTTTTAAAATTCTCTCTAGAATTTTCAAAATCCATGTCCACATGTTTACAATTTCACGTCAAAAATGCTAAAATTCCAGTTGAAATTTTTTCAAAGTCCCTTCAAAATTTTCCAATTTTTGTCCCAATTCTTCCCATTCCCATTGAAACTTTTCAAATCCCTCTCCAAATTGTTGAAATTCTCTTGAAGCTTTTAAAATTCTCTCTAGAATTTTCAAAATCCATGTCCACATGTTTACAATTTCACGTCAAAAAATGGCTAAAATTCCAGTTGAAATTTTTTCAAAGTCCCTGAAAAATTTTCCAATTTTTGTCCCAATTCTTCCCATTCCCATTGAAACTTTTCAAATCCCTCTCAAAATTGTTGAAATTCTCTTGAAGCTTTTAAAATTCTCTCTAGAATTTTCAAAATCCATGTCCACATGTTTACAATTTCACGTCAAAAAATGGCTAAAATTCCAGTTGAAATTTTTTCAAAGTCCCTTAAAAATTTTCCAATTTTTGTCCCAATTCTTCCCATTCCCATTGAAACTTTTCAAATCCCTCTCAAAATTGTTGAAATTCTCTTGAAGCTTTTAAAATTCTCTCCAGAATTTTCAAAATCCATGTCCACATGTTTACAATTTCACGTCAAAAAATGGCTAAAATTCCAGTTGAAATTTTTTCAAAGTCCCTTAAAAATTTTCCAATTTTTGTCCCAATTCTTCCCATTCCCATTGAAACTTTTCAAATCCCTCTCAAAATTGTTGAAATTCTCTTGAAGCTTTTAAAATTCTCTCTAGAATTTTCAAAATCCATGTCCACATGTTTACAATTTCACGTCAAAAAATGGCTAAAATTCCAGTTGAAATTTTTTCAAAGTCCCTTCAAAATTTTCCAATTTTTGTCCCAATTCTTCCCATTCCCATTGAAACTTTTCAAATCCCTCTCAAAATGGTTGAAATTCTCTTGAAGCTTTTAAAATTCTCTCTAGAATTTTCAAAATCCATGTCCACATGTTTACAATTTCACGTCAAAAATGCTAAAATTCCAGTTGAAATTTTTTCAAAGTCCCTGAAAAATTTTCCAATTTTGTCCCAATTCTTCCCATTCCCATTGAAACTTTTCAAATCCCTCTCAAAATTGTTGAAATTCTCTTGAAGCTTTTAAAATTCTCTCTAGAATTTTCAAAATCCATGTCCACATGTTTACAATTTCACGTCAAAAAATGGCTAAAATTCCAGTTGAAATTTTTTCAAAGTCCCTTAAAAATTTTCCAATTTTTGTCCCAATTCTTCCCATTCCCATTGAAACTTTTCAAATCCCTCTCAAAATTGTTGAAATTCTCTTGAAGCTTTTAAAATTCTCTCTAGAATTTTCAAAATCCATGTCCACATGTTTACAATTTCACATAAAAAAATGGCTAAAATTCCAGTTGAAATTTTTTCAAAGTCCCTTAAAAATTTTCCAATTTTTGTCCCAATTCTTCCCATTCCCATTGAAACTTTTCAAATCCCTCTCAAAATTGTTGAAATTCTCTTGAAGATTTTAAAATTCTCTCCAGAATTTTCAAAATCCATGTCCACGTGTTTACAATTTCACATCAAAAAATGGCTAAAATTCCAGTTGAAATTTTTTCAAAGTCCCTTCAAAATTTTCCAATTTTTGTCCCAATTCTTCCCATTCCCATTGAAACTTTTCAAATCCCTCTCAAAATTGTTGAAATTCTCTTGAAGCTTTTAAAATTCTCTCTAGAATTTTCAAAATCCATGTCCGCATGTTTACAATTTCACGTCAAAAAATGGCTAAAATTCCAGTTGAAATTTTTTCAAAGTCCCTTAAAAATTTTCCAATTTTTGTCCCAATTCTTCCTATTCCCATTGAAACTTTTCAAATCCCTCTCAAAATTGTTGAAATTCTCTTGAAGCTTTTAAAATTCTCTCTAGAATTTTCAAAATCCATGTCCACATGTTTACAATTTCACGTCAAAAAATGGCTAAAATTCCAGTTGAAATTTTTTCAAAGTCCCTTAAAAATTTTCCAATTTTTGTCCCAATTCTTCCCATTCCCATTGAAACTTTTCAAATCCCTCTCAAAATTTTTGAAATTCTCTTGAAGCTTTTAAAATTCTCTCTAGAATTTTCAAAATCCATGTCCACATGTTTACAATTTCACGTCAAAAAATGGCTAAAATTCCAGTGGAAATTTTTTCAAAGTCCCTGAAAAATTTTCCAATTTTTCTCCCAATTCTTCCCATTCCCATTGAAACTTTTCAAATCCCTCTCAAAATTGTTGAAATTCTCTTGAAGCTTTTAAAATTCTCTCCAGAATTTTCAAAATCCATGTCCACATGTTTTAAATTTCACGTCAAAAAATGGCTAAAATTCCAGTTGAAATTTTTTCAAAGTCCCTGAAAAATTTTCCAATTTTTGTCCCAATTCTTCCCATTCCCATTGAAACTTTTCAAATCCCTCTCAAAATTGTTGAAATTCTCTTGAAGCTTTTAAAATTCTCTCCAGAATTTTCAAAATCCATGTCCACATGTTTACAATTTCACATCAAAAAATGTCTAAAATTCCAGTTGAAATTTTTTCAAAGTCCCTGAAAAATTTTCCAATTTTTGTCCCAATTCTTCCCATTCCCATTGAAACTTTTCAAATCCCTCTCAAAATTGTTGAAATTCTCTTGAAGCTTTTAAAATTCTCTCTAGAATTTTCAAAATCCATGTCCGCATGTTTACAATTTCACGTCAAAAAATGGCTAAAATTCCAGTTGAAATTTTTTCAAAGTCCCTTAAAAATTTTCCAATTTTTGTCCCAATTCTTCCTATTCCCATTGAAACTTTTCAAATCCCTCTCAAAATTGTTGAAATTCTCTTGAAGCTTTTAAAATTCTCTCTAGAATTTTCAAAATCCATGTCCACATGTTTACAATTTCACGTCAAAAAATGGCTAAAATTCCAGTTGAAATTTTTTCAAAGTCCCTTAAAAATTTTCCAATTTTTGTCCCAATTCTTCCCATTCCCATTGAAACTTTTCAAATCCCTCTCAAAATTGTTGAAATTCTCTTGAAGCTTTTAAAATTCTCTCTAGAATTTTCAAAATCCATGTCCACATGTTTACAATTTCACGTCAAAAAATGGCTAAAATTCCAGTGGAAATTTTTTCAAAGTCCCTTCAAAATTTTCCAATTTTTGTCCCAATTCTTCCCATTCCCATTGAAACTTTTCAAATCCCTCTCAAAATTGTTGAAATTCTCTTGAAGCTTTTAAAATTCTCTCCAGAATTTTCAAAATCCATGTCCACATGTTTACAATTTCACGTCAAAAAATGGCTAAAATTCCAGTTGAAATTTTTTCAAAGTCCCTGAAAAATTTTCCAATTTTTGTCCCAATTCTTCCCATTCCCATTGAAACTTTTCAAATCCCTCTCAAAATTGTTGAAATTCTCTTGAAGCTTTTAAAATTCTCTCTAGAATTTTCAAAATCCATGTCCACATGTTTACAATTTCACATAAAAAATGGCTAAAATTCCAGTTGAAATTTTTTCAAAGTCCCTTCAAAATTTTCCAATTTTTGTCCCAATTCTTCCCATTCCCATTGAAACTTTTCAAATCCCTCTCAAAATTGTTGAAATTCTCTTGAAGCTTTTAAAATTCTCTCTAGAATTTTCAAAATCCATGTCCACATGTTTACAATTTCACGTCAAAAAATGGCTAAAATTCCAGTGGAAATTTTTTCAAAGTCCCTTAAAAATTTTCCAATTTTTGTCCCAATTCTTCCCATTCCCATTGAAACTTTTCAAATCCCTCTCAAAATGGTTGAAATTCTGTTGAAGCTTTTAAAATTCTCTCTAGAATTTTCAAAATCCATGTCCACCTGTTTACAATTTCACGTCAAAAATGCTAAAATTCCAGCTGAAATTTTTTCAAAGTCCCTTAAAAATTTTCCAATTTTTATCCCAATTCTTCCCATTCCCATTGAAGCTTTTCAAATCCCTCTCAAAATTGTTGAAATTCTGTTGAAGCTTTTAAAATTCTCTCTAGAATTTTCAAAATCCATGTCCACATGTTTACAATTTCACATAAAAAATGGCTAAAATTCCAGTTGAAATTTTTTCAAAGTCCCTTAAAAATTTTCCAATTTTTGTCCCAATTCTTCCCATTCCCATTGAAACTTTTCAAATCGCTCTCAAAATTGTTGAAATTCTCTTGAAGCTTTTAAAATTCTCTCTAGAATTTTCAAAATCCATGTCCACATGTTTACAATTTCACGTCAAAAAATGGCTAAAATTCCAGTGGAAATTTTTTCAAAGTCCCTTAAAAGTTTTCCAATTTTTGTCTCAATTCTTCCCATTCCCATTGAAACTTTTCAAATCCCTCTCAAAATGGTTGAAATTCTCTTGAAGCTTTTAAAATTCTCTCTAGAATTTTCAAAATCCATGTCCACATGTTTACAATTTCACGTCAAAAATGCTAAAATTCCAGTGGAAATTTTTTCAAAGTCCCTTAAAAATTTTCCAATTTTTGTCCCAATTCTTCCCATTCCCATTGAAACTTTTCAAATCCCTCTCAAAATTGTTGAAATTCTCTTGAAGCTTTTAAAATTCTCTCCAGAATTTTCAAAATCCATGTCCACATGTTTACAATTTCACGTCAAAAAATGGCTACAATTCCAGTTGAAATTTTTTCAAAGTCCCTTAAAAATTTTCCAATTTTTGTCCCAATTCTTCCCATTCCCATTGAAACTTTTCAAATCCCTCTCAAAATTGTTGAAATTCTCTTGAAGCTTTTAAAATTCTCTCCAGAATTTTCAAAATCCATGTCCACATGTTTACAATTTCACGTCAAAAAATGGCTAAAATTCCAGTTGAAATTTTTTCAAAGTCCCTTCAAAATTTTCCAATTTTTGTCCCAATTCTTCCCATTCCCATTGAAACTTTTCAAATCCCTCTCAAAATTGTTGAAATTCTCTTGAAGCTTTTAAAATTCTCTCTAGAATTTTCAAAATCCATGTCCACATGTTTACAATTTCACATAAAAAATGGCTAAAATTCCAGTTGAAATTTTTTCAAAGTCCCTTAAAAATTTTCCAATTTTTGTCCCAATTCTTCCTATTCCCATTGAAACTTTTCAAATCCCTCTCAAAATTGTTGAAATTCTCTTGAAGCTTTTAAAATTCTCTCTAGAATTTTCAAAATCCATGTCCACATGTTTACAATTTCACGTCAAAAATGCTAAAATTCCAGTGGAAATTTTTTCAAAGTCCCTTAAAAATTTTCCAATTTTTGTCCCAATTCTTCCCATTCCCATTGAAACTTTTCAAATCCCTCTCAAAATTGTTGAAATTCTCTTGAAGCTTTTAAAATTCTCTCTATTATTTTCAAAATCCATGTCCACATGTTTACAATTTCACGTCAAAAATGCTAAAATTCCAGTGGAAATTTTTTCAAAGTCCCTTAAAAATTTTCCAATTTTTGTCCCAATTCTTCCCATTCCCATTGAAACTTTTCAAATCCCTCTCAAAATTGTTGAAATTCTCTTGAAGCTTTTAAAATTCTCTCCAGAATTTTCAAAATCCATGTCCACATGTTTACAATTTCACGTCAAAAAATGGCTAAAATTCCAGTTGAAATTTTTTCAAAGTCCCTTAAAAATTTTCCAATTTTTGTCCCAATTCTTCCCATTCCCATTGAAACTTTTCAAATCCCTCTCAAAATTGTTGAAATTCTCTTGAAGCTTTTAAAATTCTCTCCAGAATTTTCAAAATCCATTTCCACATGTTTACAATTTCACATCAAAAAATGGCTAAAATTCCAGTTGAAATTTTTTCAAAGTCCCTTCAAAATTTTCCAATTTTTGTCCCAATTCTTCCCATTCCCATTGAAACTTTTCAAATCCCTCTCAAAATTGTTGAAATTCTCTTGAAGCTTTTAAAATTCTCTCTAGAATTTTCAAAATCCATGTCCGCATGTTTACAATTTCACGTCAAAAAATGGCTAAAATTCCAGTTGAAATTTTTTCAAAGTCCCTTCAAAATTTTCCAATTTTTGTCCCAATTCTTCCTATTCCCATTGAAACTTTTCAAATCCCTCTCAAAATTGTTGAAATTCTCTTGAAGCTTTTAAAATTCTCTCTAGAATTTTCAAAATCCATGTCCACATGTTTACAATTTCACGTCAAAAAAATGGCTAAAATTCCAGTTGAAATTTTTTCAAAGTCCCTTAAAAATTTTCCAATTTTTGTCCCAATTCTTCCCATTCCCATTGAAACTTTTCAAATCCCTCTCAAAATTGTTGAAATTCTCTTGAAGCTTTTAAAATTCTCTCTAGAATTTTCAAAATCCATGTCCACATGTTTACAATTTCACGTCAAAAAATGGCTAAAATTCCAGTTGAAATTTTTTCAAAGTCCCTTAAAAATTTTCCAATTTTTGTCCCAATTCTTCCCATTCCCATTGAAACTTTTCAAATCCCTCTCAAAATTGTTGAAATTCTCTTGAAGCTTTTAAAATTCTCTCCAGAATTTTCAAAATCCATGTCCACATGTTTACAATTTCACGTCAAAAAATGGCTAAAATTCCAGTTGAAATTTTTTCAAAGTCCCTGAAAAATTTTCCAATTTTTGTCCCAATTCTTCCCATTCCCATTGAAACTTTTCAAATCCCTCTCAAAATTGTTGAAATTCTCTTGAAGCTTTTAAAATTCTCTCTAGAATTTTCAAAATCCATGTCCACATGTTTACAATTTCACATAAAAAATGGCTAAAATTCCAGTTGAAATTTTTTCAAAGTCCCTTCAAAATTTTCCAATTTTTGTCCCAATTCTTCCCATTCCCATTGAAACTTTTCAAATCCCTCTCAAAATTGTTGAAATTCTGTTGAAGCTTTTAAAATTCTCTCTAGAATTTTCAAAATCCATGTCCACATGTTTACAATTTCACGTCAAAAAATGGCTAAAATTCCAGTGGAAATTTTTTCAAAGTCCCTTAAAAATTTTCCAATTTTTGTCCCAATTCTTCCCATTCCCATTGAAACTTTTCAAATCCCTCTCAAAATTGTTGAAATTCTCTTGAAGCTTTTAAAATTCTCTCTAGAATTTTCAAAATCCATGTCCACATGTTTACAATTTCACGTCAAAAATGCTAAAATTCCAGTGGAAATTTTTTCAAAGTCCCTTAAAAATTTTCCAATTTTTATCCCAATTCTTCCCATTCCCATTGAAGCTTTTCAAATCCCTCTCAAAATTGTTGAAATTCTCTTGAAGCTTTTAAAATTCTCTCTAGAATTTTCAAAATCCATGTCCACATGTTTACAATTTCACATAAAAAATGGCTACAATTCCAGTTGAAATTTTTTCAAAGTCCCTTAAAAATTTTCCAATTTTTGTCCCAATTCTTCCCATTCCCATTGAAACTTTTCAAATCCCTCTCAAAATTGTTGAAATTCTCTTGAAGCTTTTAAAATTCTCTCCAGAATTTTCAAAATCCATGTCCACATGTTTACAATTTCACATCAAAAAATGGCTAAAATTCCAGTTGAAATTTTTTCAAAGTCCCTTCAAAATTTTCCAATTTTTGTCCCAATTCTTCCCATTCCCATTGAAACTTTTCAAATCCCTCTCAAAATTGTTGAAATTCTCTTGAAGCTTTTAAAATTCTCTCTAGAATTTTCAAAATCCATGTCCGCATGTTTACAATTTCACGTCAAAAAATGGCTAAAATTCCAGTTGAAATTTTTTCAAAGTCCCTTCAAAATTTTCCAATTTTTGTCCCAATTCTTCCTATTCCCATTGAAACTTTTCAAATCCCTCTCAAAATTGTTGAAATTCTCTTGAAGCTTTTAAAATTCTCTCTAGAATTTTCAAAATCCATGTCCACATGTTTACAATTTCACGTCAAAAAACTGGCTAAAATTCCAGTTGAAATTTTTTCAAAGTCCCTTAAAAATTTTCCAATTTTTGTCCCAATTCTTCCCATTCCCATTGAAACTTTTCAAATCCCTCTCAAAATTGTTGAAATTCTCTTGAAGCTTTTAAAATTCTCTCTAGAATTTTCAAAATCCATGTCCACATGTTTACAATTTCACGTCAAAAAATGGCTAAAATTCCAGTTGAAATTTTTTCAAAGTCCCTTCAAAATTTTCCAATTTTTCTCCCAATTCTTCCCATTCCCATTGAAACTTTTCAAATCCCTCTCAAAATTGTTGAAATTCTCTTGAAGCTTTTAAAATTCTCTCCAGAATTTTCAAAATCCATGTCCACATGTTTACAATTTCACGTCAAAAAATGGCTAAAATTCCAGTTGAAATTTTTTCAAAGTCCCTTAAAAATTTTCCAATTTTTGTCCCAATTCTTCCCATTCCCATTGAAACTTTTCAAATCCCTCTCAAAATTGTTGAAATTCTCTTGAAGCTTTTAAAATTCTCTCTAGAATTTTCAAAATCCATGTCCACATGTTTACAATTTCACATAAAAAATGGCTAAAATTCCAGTTGAAATTTTTTCAAAGTCCCTTAAAAATTTTCCAATTTTTGTCCCAATTCTTCCCATTCCCATTGAAACTTTTCAAATCCCTCTCAAAATTGTTGAAATTCTCTTGAAGCTTTTAAAATTCTCTCTAGAATTTTCAAAATCCATGTCCACATGTTTACAATTTCACGTCACAAATGCTAAAATTCCAGTTGAAATTTTTTCAAAGTCCCTTAAAAGTTTTCCAATTTTTGTCTCAATTCTTCCCATTCCCATTGAAACTTTTCAAATCCCTCTCAAAATTGTTGAAATTCTCTTGAAGCTTTTAAAATTCTCTCTAGAATTTTCAAAATCCATGTCCACATGTTTACAATTTCACGTCAAAAATGCTAAAATTCCAGTGGAAATTTTTTCAAAGTCCCTTAAAAATTTTCCAATTTTTGTCCCAATTCTTCCCATTCCCATTGAAACTTTTCAAATCCCTCTCAAAATTGTTGAAATTCTCTTGAAGCTTTTAAAATTCTCTCTAGAATTTTCAAAATCCATGTCCACATGTTTACAATTTCACGTCAAAAAATGGCTAAAATTCCAGTTGAAATTTTTTCAAAGTCCCTTAAAAATTTTCCAATTTTTGTCCCAATTCTTCCCATTCCCATTGAAACTTTTCAAATCCCTCTCAAAATTGTTGAAATTCTCTTGAAGCTTTTAAAATTCTCTCCAGAATTTTCAAAATCCATGTCCACATGTTTACAATTTCACGTCAAAAAATGGCTAAAATTCCAGTTGAAATTTTTTCAAAGTCCCTTAAAAATTTTCCAATTTTTGTCCCAATTCTTCCCATTCCCATTGAAACTTTTCAAATCCCTCTCAAAATTGTTGAAATTCTCTTGAAGCTTTTAAAATTCTCTCCAGAATTTTCAAAATCCATGTCCACATGTTTACAATTTCACGTCAAAAAATGGCTAAAATTCCAGTTGAAATTTTTTCAAAGTCCCTTAAAAATTTTCCAATTTTTGTCCCAATTCTTCCCATTCCCATTGAAACTTTTCAAATCCCTCTCAAAATTGTTGAAATTCTCTTGAAGCTTTTAAAATTCTCTCTAGAATTTTCAAAATCCATGTCCACATGTTTACAATTTCACGTCAAAAAATGGCTAAAATTCCAGCTGAAATTTTTTCAAAGTCCCTTAAAAATTTTCCAATTTTTGTCCCAATTCTTCCCATTCCCATTGAAACTTTTCAAATCCCTCTCAAAATTGTTGAAATTCTCTTGAAGCTTTTAAAATTCTCTCCAGAATTTTCAAAATCCATGTCCACATGTTTACAGTTTCACGTCAAAAAATGGCTAAAATTCCAGTTGAAATTTTTTCAAAGTCCCTGAAAAATTTTCCAATTTTTGTCCCAATTCTTCCCATTCCCATTGAAACTTTTCAAATCCCTCTCAAAATTGTTGAAATTCTCTTGAAGCTTTTAAAATTCTCTCTAGAATTTTCAAAATCCATGTCCACATGTTTACAATTTCACGTCAAAAAATGGCTAAAATTCCAGTTGAAATTTTTTCAAAGTCCCTTAAAAATTTTCCAATTTTTGTCCCAATTCTTCCCATTCCCATTGAAACTTTTCAAATCCCTCTCAAAATTGTTGAAATTCTCTTGAAGCTTTTAAAATTCTCTCCAGAATTTTCAAAATCCATGTCCACATGTTTACAATTTCACATAAAAAATGGCTAAAATTCCAGTTGAATTTTTTTCAAAGTCCCTGAAAAATTTTCCAATTTTTGTCCCAATTCTTCCCATTCCCATTGAAACTTTTCAAATCCCTCTCAAAATTGTTGAAATTCTCTTGAAGCTTTTAAAATTCTCTCCAGAATTTTCAAAATCCATGTCCACATGTTTACAATTTCACGTCAAAAAATGGCTAAAATTCCAGTTGAAATTTTTTCAAAGTCCCTGAAAAATTTTCCAATTTTTGTCCCAATTCTTCCCATTCCCATTGAAACTTTTCAAATCCCTCTCAAAATTGTTGAAATTCTCTTGAAGCTTTTAAAATTCTCTCTAGAATTTTCAAAATCCATGTCCACATGTTTACAATTTCACGTCAAAAAATGGCTAAAATTCCAGTGGAAATTTTTTCAAAGTCCCTGAAAAATTTTCCAATTTTTGTCCCAATTCTTCCCATTCCCATTGAAACTTTTCAAATCCCTCTCAAAATTGTTGAAATTCTGTTGAAGCTTTTAAAATTCTCTCTAGAATTTTCAAAATCCATGTCCACATGTTTACAATTTCACGTCAAAAAATGGCTAAAATTCCAGTTGAAATTTTTTCAAAGTCCCTGAAAAATTTTCCAATTTTTGTCCCAATTCTTCCCATTCCCATTGAAACTTTTCAAATCCCTCTCAAAATTGTTGAAATTCTCTTGAAGCTTTTAAAATTCTCTCCAGAATTTTCAAAATCCATGTCCACATGTTTACAATTTCACGTCAAAAAATGGCTAAAATTCCAGTGGAAATTTTTTCAAAGTCCCTTCAAAATTTTCCAATTTTTGTCCCAATTCTTCCCATTCCCATTGAAACTTTTCAAATCCCTCTCAAAATTGTTGAAATTCTCTTGAAGCTTTTAAAATTCTCTCTAGAATTTTCAAAATCCATGTCCACATGTTTACAATTTCACGTCAAAAAATGGCTAAAATTCCAGTGGAAATTTTTTCAAAGTCCCTTAAAAATTTTCCAATTTTTGTCCCAATTCTTCCCATTCCCATTGAAACTTTTCAAATCCCTCTCAAAATTGTTGAAATTCTCTTGAAGCTTTTAAAATTCTCTCCAGAATTTTCAAAATCCATGTCCACATGTTTACAATTTCACGTCAAAAAATGGCTAAAATTCCAGTGGAAATTTTTTCAAAGTCCCTGAAAAATTTTCCAATTTTTGTCCCAATTCTTCCCATTCCCATTGAAACTTTTCAAATCCCTCTCAAAATTGTTGAAATTCTCTTGAAGCTTTTAAAATTCTCTCTAGAATTTTCAAAATCCATGTCCACATGTTTACAATTTCACGTCAAAAAATGGCTAAAATTCCAGTGGAAATTTTTTCAAAGTCCCTGAAAAATTTTCCAATTTTTGTCCCAATTCTTCCCATTCCCATTGAAACTTTTCAAATCCCTCTCAAAATTGTTGAAATTCTGTTGAAGCTCTTAAAATTCTCTCTAGAATTTTCAAAATCCATGTCCACATGTTTACAATTTCACGTCAAAAAATGGCTAAAATTCCAGTTGAAATTTTTTCAAAGTCCCTGAAAAATTTTCCAATTTTTGTCCCAATTCTTCCCATTCCCATTGAAACTTTTCAAATCCCTCTCAAAATTGTTGAAATTCTCTTGAAGCTTTTAAAATTCTCTCCAGAATTTTCAAAATCCATGTCCACATGTTTACAATTTCACGTCAAAAAATGGCTAAAATTCCAGTTGAAATTTTTTCAAAGTCCCTTCAAAATTTTCCAATTTTTGTCCCAATTCTTCCCATTCCCATTGAAACTTTTCAAATCCCTCTCAAAATTGTTGAAATTCTCTTGAAGCTTTTAAAATTCTCTCCAGAATTTTCAAAATCCATGTCCACATGTTTACAATTTCACGTCAAAAAATGGCTAAAATTCCAGTGGAAATTTTTTCAAAGTCCCTGAAAAATTTTCCAATTTTTGTCCCAATTCTTCCCATTCCCATTGAAACTTTTCAAATCCCTCTCAAAATTGTTGAAATTCTCTTGAAGCTTTTAAAATTCTCTCTAGAATTTTCAAAATCCATGTCCACATGTTTACAATTTCACGTCAAAAAATGGCTAAAATTCCAGTGGAAATTTTTTCAAAGTCCCTGAAAAATTTTCCAATTTTTGTCCCAATTCTTCCCATTCCCATTGAAACTTTTCAAATCCCTCTCAAAATTGTTGAAATTCTCTTGAAGCTCTTAAAATTCTCTCTAGAATTTTCAAAATCCATGTCCACATGTTTACAATTTCACGTCAAAAAATGGCTAAAATTCCAGTTGAAATTTTTTCGAAGTCCCTGAAAAATTTTCCAATTTTTGTCCCAATTCTTCCCATTCCCATTGAAACTTTTCAAATCCCTCTCAAAATTGTTGAAATTCTCTTGAAGCTTTTAAAATTCTCTCTAGAATTTTCAAAATCCATGTCCACATGTTTACAATTTCACGTCAAAAAATGGCTAAAATTCCAGTGGAAATTTTTTCAAAGTCCCTGAAAAATTTTCCAATTTTTGTCCCAATTCTTCCCATTCCCATTGAAACTTTTCAAATCCCTCTCAAAATTGTTGAAATTCTCTTGAAGCTTTTAAAAGTCTCTCCAGAATTTTCAAAATCCATGTCCACATGTTTACAATTTCACGTCAAAAAATGGCTAAAATTCCAGTGGAAATTTTTTCAAAGTCCCTGAAAAATTTTCCAATTTTTGTCCCAATTCTTCCCATTCCCATTGAAACTTTTCAAATCCCTCTCAAAATTGTTGAAATTCTGTTGAAGCTTTTAAAATTCTCTCTAGAATTTTCAAAATCCATGTCCACATGTTTACAATTTCACATAAAAAATGGCTGAAATTCCAGTTGAAATTTTTTCAAAGTCCCTTAAAAATTTTCCAATTTTTGTCCCAATTCTTCCCATTCCCATTGAAACTTTTCAAATCCCTCTCAAAATTGTTGAAATTCTCTTGAAGCTTTTAAAATTCTCTCTAGAATTTTCAAAATCCATGTCCACATGTTTACAATTTCACGTCAAAAAATGGCTAAAATTCCAGTGGAAATTTTTTCAAAGTCCCTTAAAAATTTTCCAATTTTTGTCCCAATTCTTCCCATTCCCATTGAAACTTTTCAAATCCCTCTCAAAATTGTTGAAATTCTCTTGAAGCTTTTAAAATTCTCTCTAGAATTTTCAAAATCCATGTCCACATGTTTACAATTTCACGTCAAAAATGCTAAAATTCCAGTTGAAATTTTTTCAAAGTCCCTTAAAAATTTTCCAATTTTTATCCCAATTCTTCCCATTCCCATTGAAGCTTTTCAAATCCCTCTCAAAATTGTTGAAATTCTCTTGAAGCTTTTAAAATTCTCTCCAGAATTTTCAAAATCCATGTCCACATGTTTACAATTTCACGTCAAAAAATGGCTAAAATTCCAGTTGAAATTTTTTCAAAGTCCCTTCAAAATTTTCCAATTTTTGTCCCAATTCTTCCCATTCCCATTGAAACTTTTCAAATCCCTCTCAAAATTGTTGAAATTCTCTTGAAGCTTTTAAAATTCTCTCTAGAATTTTCAAAATCCATGTCCACATGTTTACAATTTCACGTCAAAAAATGGCTAAAATTCCAGTGGAAATTTTTTCAAAGTCCCTGAAAAATTTTCCAATTTTTGTCCCAATTCTTCCCATTCCCATTGAAACTTTTCAAATCCCTCTCAAAATTGTTGAAATTCTCTTGAAGCTTTTAAAATTCTCTCCAGAATTTTCAAAATCCATGTCCACATGTTTACAATTTCACGTCAAAAAATGGCTAAAATTCCAGTGGAAATTTTTTCAAAGTCCCTGAAAAATTTTCCAATTTTTGTCCCAATTCTTCCCATTCCCATTGAAACTTTTCAAATCCCTCTCAAAATTGTTGAAATTCTCTTGAAGCTTTTAAAAGTCTCTCCAGAATTTTCAAAATCCATGTCCACATGTTTACAATTTCACGTCAAAAAATGGCTAAAATTCCAGTGGAAATTTTTTCAAAGTCCCTGAAAAATTTTCCAATTTTTGTCCCAATTCTTCCCATTCCCATTGAAACTTTTCAAATCCCTCTCAAAATTGTTGAAATTCTGTTGAAGCTTTTAAAATTCTCTCTAGAATTTTCAAAATCCATGTCCACATGTTTACAATTTCACATAAAAAATGGCTGAAATTCCAGTTGAAATTTTTTCAAAGTCCCTTAAAAATTTTCCAATTTTTGTCCCAATTCTTCCCATTCCCATTGAAACTTTTCAAATCCCTCTCAAAATTGTTGAAATTCTCTTGAAGCTTTTAAAATTCTCTCTAGAATTTTCAAAATCCATGTCCACATGTTTACAATTTCACGTCAAAAAATGGCTAAAATTCCAGTGGAAATTTTTTCAAAGTCCCTTAAAAATTTTCCAATTTTTGTCCCAATTCTTCCCATTCCCATTGAAACTTTTCAAATCCCTCTCAAAATTGTTGAAATTCTCTTGAAGCTTTTAAAATTCTCTCTAGAATTTTCAAAATCCATGTCCACATGTTTACAATTTCACGTCAAAAATGCTAAAATTCCAGTTGAAATTTTTTCAAAGTCCCTTAAAAATTTTCCAATTTTTATCCCAATTCTTCCCATTCCCATTGAAGCTTTTCAAATCCCTCTCAAAATTGTTGAAATTCTCTTGAAGCTTTTAAAATTCTCTCTAGAATTTTCAAAATCCATGTCCACATGTTTACAATTTCACGTCAAAAAATGGCTAAAATTCCAGTTGAAATTTTTTCAAAGTCCCTTCAAAATTTTCCAATTTTTGTCCCAATTCTTCCCATTCCGATTGAAACTTTTCAAATCCCTCTCAAAATTGTTGAAATTCTCTTGAAGCTTTTAAAATTCTCTCTAGAATTTTCAAAATCCATGTCCACATGTTTACAATTTCACGTCAAAAAATGGCTAAAATTCCAGTGGAAATTTTTTCAAAGTCCCTGAAAAATTTTCCAATTTTTGTCCCAATTCTTCCCATTCCCATTGAAACTTTTCAAATCCCTCTCAAAATTGTTGAAATTCTCTTGAAGCTTTTAAAATTCTCTCCAGAATTTTCAAAATCCATGTCCACATGTTTACAATTTCACGTCAAAAAATGGCTAAAATTCCAGTGGAAATTTTTTCAAAGTCCCTTAAAAATTTTCCAATTTTTGTCCCAATTCTTCCCATTCCCATTGAAACTTTTCAAATCCCTCTCAAAATTGTTGAAATTCTCTTGAAGCTTTTAAAAGTCTCTCCAGAATTTTCAAAATCCATGTCCACATGTTTACAATTTCACGTCAAAAAATGGCTAAAATTCCAGTTGAAATTTTTTCAAAGTCCCTTCAAAATTTTCCAATTTTTGTCCCAATTCTTCCCATTCCCATTGAAACTTTTCAAATCCCTCTCAAAATTGTTGAAATTCTGTTGAAGCTTTTAAAATTCTCTCTAGAATTTTCAAAATCCATGTCCACATGTTTACAATTTCACATAAAAAATGGCTGAAATTCCAGTTGAAATTTTTTCAAAGTCCCTTAAAAATTTTCCAATTTTTGTCCCAATTCTTCCCATTCCCATTGAAACTTTTCAAATCCCTCTCAAAATTGTTGAAATTCTCTTGAAGCTTTTAAAATTCTCTCTAGAATTTTCAAAATCCATGTCCACATGTTTACAATTTCACGTCAAAAAATGGCTAAAATTCCAGTTGAAATTTTTTCAAAGTCCCTTCAAAATTTTCCAATTTTTGTCCCAATTCTTCCCATTCCCATTGAAACTTTTCAAATCCCTCTCAAAATTGTTGAAATTCTCTTGAAGCTTTTAAAATTCTCTCTAGAATTTTCAAAATCCATGTCCACATGTTTACAATTTCACGTCAAAAATGCTAAAATTCCAGTTGAAATTTTTTCAAAGTCCCTTAAAAATTTTCCAATTTTTGTCCCAATTCTTCCCATTCCCATTGAAGCTTTTCAAATCCCTCTCAAAATTGTTGAAATTCTCTTGAAGCTTTTAAAATTCTCTCCAGAATTTTCAAAATCCATGTCCACATGTTTACAATTTCACGTCAAAAAATGGCTAAAATTCCAGTTGAAATTTTTTCAAAGTCCCTTAAAAATTTTCCAATTTTTGTCCCAATTCTTCCCATTCCGATTGAAACTTTTCAAATCCCTCTCAAAATTGTTGAAATTCTCTTGAAGCTTTTAAAATTCTCTCTAGAATTTTCAAAATCCATGTCCACATGTTTACAATTTCACGTCAAAAAATGGCTAAAATTCCAGTGGAAATTTTTTCAAAGTCCCTGAAAAATTTTCCAATTTTTGTCCCAATTCTTCCCATTCCCATTGAAACTTTTCAAATCCCTCTCAAAATTGTTGAAATTCTCTTGAAGCTTTTAAAAGTCTCTCCAGAATTTTCAAAATCCATGTCCACATGTTTACAATTTCACGTCAAAAAATGGCTAAAATTCCAGTGGAAATTTTTTCAAAGTCCCTGAAAAATTTTCCAATTTTTGTCCCAATTCTTCCCATTCCCATTGAAACTTTTCAAATCCCTCTCAAAATTGTTGAAATTCTGTTGAAGCTTTTAAAATTCTCTCTAGAATTTTCAAAATCCATGTCCACATGTTTACAATTTCACATAAAAAATGGCTGAAATTCCAGTTGAAATTTTTTCAAAGTCCCTTAAAAATTTTCCAATTTTTGTCCCAATTCTTCCCATTCCCATTGAAACTTTTCAAATCCCTCTCAAAATTGTTGAAATTCTCTTGAAGCTTTTAAAATTCTCTCTAGAATTTTCAAAATCCATGTCCACATGTTTACAATTTCACGTCAAAAAATGGCTAAAATTCCAGTTGAAATTTTTTCAAAGTCCCTTAAAAATTTTCCAATTTTTGTCCCAATTCTTCCCATTCCCATTGAAACTTTTCAAATCCCTCTCAAAATTGTTGAAATTCTCTTGAAGCTTTTAAAATTCTCTCTAGAATTTTCAAAATCCATGTCCACATGTTTACAATTTCACGTCAAAAATGCTAAAATTCCAGTTGAAATTTTTTCAAAGTCCCTTAAAAATTTTCCAATTTTTATCCCAATTCTTCCCATTCCCATTGAAGCTTTTCAAATCCCTCTCAAAATTGTTGAAATTCTCTTGAAGCTTTTAAAATTCTCTCCAGAATTTTCAAAATCCATGTCCACATGTTTACAATTTCACGTCAAAAAATGGCTAAAATTCCAGTTGAAATTTTTTCAAAGTCCCTTCAAAATTTTCCAATTTTTGTCCCAATTCTTCCCATTCCGATTGAAACTTTTCAAATCCCTCTCAAAATTGTTGAAATTCTCTTGAAGCTTTTAAAATTCTCTCTAGAATTTTCAAAATCCATGTCCACATGTTTACAATTTCACGTCAAAAAATGGCTAAAATTCCAGTGGAAATTTTTTCAAAGTCCCTTAAAAATTTTCCAATTTTTGTCCCAATTCTTCCCATTCCCATTGAAACTTTTCAAATCCCTCTCAAAATTGTTGAAATTCTCTTGAAGCTTTTAAAATTCTCTCCAGAATTTTCAAAATCCATGTCCACATGTTTACAATTTCACGTCAAAAAATGGCTAAAATTCCAGTGGAAATTTTTTCAAAGTCCCTGAAAAATTTTCCAATTTTTGTCCCAATTCTTCCCATTCCCATTGAAACTTTTCAAATCCCTCTCAAAATTGTTGAAATTCTGTTGAAGCTTTTAAAATTCTCTCCAGAATTTTCAAAATCCATGTCCACATGTTTACAATTTCATGTCAAAAAATGGCTACAATTCCAGTTGAAATTTTTTCAAAGTCCCTGAAAAATTTTCCAATTTTTGTCCCAATTCTTCCCATTCCCATTGAAACTTTTCAAATCCTTCTCAAAATGGTTGAAATTCTCTTGAAGCTTTTAAAATTCTCTCTAGAATTTTCAAAATCCATGTCCACATGTTTACAATTTCACATAAAAAATGGCTAAAATTCCAGTTGAAATTTTTTCAAAGTCCCTTAAAAATTTTCCAATTTTTGTCCCAATTCTTCCCATTCCCATTGAAACTTTTCAAATCCTTCTCAAAATGGTTGAAATTCTCTTGAAGCTTTTAAAATTCTCTCTAGAATTTTCAAAATCCATGTCCACATGTTTACAATTTCACATAAAAAATGGCTAAAATTCCAGTTGAAATTTTTTCAAAGTCCCTTAAAAATTTTCCAATTTTTGTCCCAATTCTTCCCATTCCCATTGAAACTTTTCAAATCCCTCTCAAAATTGTTGAAATTCTCTTGAAGCTTTTAAAATTCTCTCCAGAATTTTCAAAATCCATGTCCACATGTTTACAATTTCACGTCAAAAAATGGCTAAAATTCCAGTGGAAATTTTTTCAAAGTCCCTGAAAAATTTTCCAATTTTTGTCCCAATTCTTCCCATTCCCATTGAAACTTTTCAAATCCCTCTCCAAATTGTTGAAATTCTCTTGAAGCTTTTAAAATTCTCTCTAGAATTTTCAAAATCCATGTCCACATGTTTACAATTTCACGTCAAAAAATGGCTAAAATTCCAGTTGAAATTTTTTCAAAGTCCCTGAAAAATTTTCCAATTTTTGTCCCAATTCTTCCCATTCCCATTGAAACTTTTCAAATCCCTCTCAAAATTGTTGAAATTCTCTTGAAGCTTTTAAAATTCTCTCTAGAATTTTCAAAATCCATGTCCACATGTTTACAATTTCACGTCAAAAAATGGCTACAATTCCAGTTGAAATTTTTTCAAAGTCCCTTAAAAATTTTCCAATTTTTGTCCCAATTCTTCCCATTCCCATTGAAACTTTTCAAATCCCTCTCAAAATGGTTGAAATTCTCTTGAAGCTTTTAAAATTCTCTCTAGAATTTTCAAAATCCATGTCCACATGTTTACAATTTCACGTCAAAAAATGGCTAAAATTCCAGTGGAAATTTTTTCAAAGTCCCTTAAAAATTTTCCAATTTTTGTCCCAAGTCTTCCCATTCCCATTGAAACTTTTCAAATCCCTCTCAAAATTGTTGAAATTCTCTTGAAGCTTTTAAAATTCTCTCTAGAATTTTCAAAATCCATGTCCACATGTTTACAATTTCACGTCAAAAATGCTAAAATTCCAGTTGAAATTTTTTCAAAGTCCCTTAAAAATTTTCCAATTTTTATCCCAATTCTTCCCATTCCCATTGAAGCTTTTCAAATCCCTCTCAAAATTGTTGAAATTGTGTTGAAGCTTTTAAAATTCTCTCTAGAATTTTCAAAATCCATGTCCACATGTTTACAATTTCACATAAAAAATGGCTGAAATTCCAGTTGAAATTTTTTCAAAGTCCCTTAAAAATTTTCCAATTTTTGTCCCAATTCTTCCCATTCCCATTGAAACTTTTCAAATCCCTCTCAAAATTGTTGAAATTCTCTTGAAGCTTTTAAAATTCTCTCTAGAATTTTCAAAATCCATGTCCACATGTTTACAATTTCACGTCAAAAAATGGCTAAAATTCCAGTGGAAATTTTTTCAAAGTCCCTGAAAAATTTTCCAATTTTTGTCCCAATTCTTCCCATTCCCATTGAAACTTTTCAAATCCCTCTCAAAATTGTTGAAATTCTCTTGAAGCTTTTAAAATTCTCTCTAGAATTTTCAAAATCCATGTCCACATGTTTACAATTTCACGTCAAAAAATGGCTAAAATTCCAGTGGAAATTTTTTCAAAGTCCCTGAAAAATTTTCCAATTTTTGTCCCAATTCTTCCCATTCCCATTGAAACTTTTCAAATCCCTCTCAAAATTGTTGAAATTCTGTTGAAGCTTTTAAAATTCTCTCTAGAATTTTCAAAATCCATGTCCACATGTTTACAATTTCACGTCAAAAAATGGCTACAATTCCAGTTGAAATTTTTTCAAAGTCCCTTAAAAATTTTCCAATTTTTGTCCCAATTCTTCCCATTCCCATTGAAACTTTTCAAATCCCTCTCAAAATGGTTGAAATTCTCTTGAAGCTTTTAAAATTCTCTCTAGAATTTTCAAAATCCATGTCCACATGTTTACAATTTCACGTCAAAAAATGGCTAAAATTCCAGTGGAAATTTTTTCAAAGTCCCTTAAAAATTTTCCAATTTTTGTCCCAAGTCTTCCCATTCCCATTGAAACTTTTCAAATCCCTCTCAAAATGGTTGAAATTCTCTTGAAGCTTTTAAAATTCTCTCTAGAATTTTCAAAATCCATGTCCACATGTTTACAATTTCACGTCAAAAATGCTAAAATTCCAGTTGAAATTTTTTCAAAGTCCCTTAAAAATTTTCCAATTTTTATCCCAATTCTTCCCATTCCCATTGAAGCTTTTCAAATCCCTCTCAAAATTGTTGAAATTGTGTTGAAGCTTTTAAAATTCTCTCTAGAATTTTCAAAATCCATGTCCACATGTTTACAATTTCACATAAAAAATGGCTAAAATTCCAGTTGAAATTTTTTCAAAGTCCCTTCAAAATTTTCCAATTTTTGTCCCAATTCTTCCCATTCCCATTGAAACTTTTCAAATCCCTCTCAAAATTGTTGAAATTCTCTTGAAGCTTTTAAAATTCTCTCTAGAATTTTCAAAATCCATGTCCACATGTTTACAATTTCACGTCAAAAATGCTAAAATTCCAGTTGAAATTTTTTCAAAGTCCCTTAAAAATTTTCCAATTTTTATCCCAATTCTTCCCATTCCCATTGAAGCTTTTCAAATCCCTCTCAAAATTGTTGAAATTCTCTTGAAGCTTTTAAAATTCTCTCCAGAATTTTCAAAATCCATGTCCACATGTTTACAATTTCACGTCAAAAAATGGCTAAAATTCCAGTTGAAATTTTTTCAAAGTCCCTTAAAAATTTTCCAATTTTTGTCCCAATTCTTCCCATTCCCATTGAAACTTTTCAAATCCCTCTCAAAATTGTTGAAATTCTCTTGAAGCTTTTAAAATTCTCTCTAGAATTTTCAAAATCCATGTCCACATGTTTACAATTTCACGTCAAAAAATGGCTAAAATTCCAGTGGAAATTTTTTCAAAGTCCCTGAAAAATTTTCCAATTTTTGTCCCAATTCTTCCCATTCCCATTGAAACTTTTCAAATCCCTCTCAAAATTGTTGAAATTCTCTTGAAGCTTTTAAAATTCTCTCTAGAATTTTCAAAATCCATGTCCACATGTTTACAATTTCACGTCAAAAAATGGCTAAAATTCCAGTTGAAATTTTTTCAAAGTCCCTGAAAAATTTTCCAATTTTTGTCCCAATTCTTCCCATTCCCATTGAAACTTTTCAAATCCCTCTCAAAATTGTTGAAATTCTCTTGAAGCTTTTAAAATTCTCTCCAGAATTTTCAAAATCCATGTCCACATGTTTACAATTTCATGTCAAAAAATGGCTACAATTCCAGTTGAAATTTTTTCAAAGTCCCTTAAAAATTTTCCAATTTTTGTCCCAATTCTTCCCATTCCCATTGAAACTTTTCAAATCCCTCTCAAAATTGTTGAAATTCTCTTGAAGCTTTTAAAATTCTCTCTAGAATTTTCAAAATCCATGTCCACATGTTTACAATTTCACGTCAAAAAATGGCTAAAATTCCAGTTGAAATTTTTTCAAAGTCCCTTCAAAATTTTCCAATTTTTGTCCCAATTCTTCCCATTCCCATTGAAACTTTTCAAATCCCTCTCAAAATGGTTGAAATTCTCTTGAAGCTTTTAAAATTCTCTCCAGAATTTTCAAAATCCATGTCCACATGTTTACAATTTCACGTCAAAAAATGGCTAAAATTCCAGTTGAAATTTTTTCAAAGTCCCTTCAAAATTTTCCAATTTTTGTCCCAATTCTTCCCATTCCCATTGAAACTTTTCAAATCCTTCTCAAAATGGTTGAAATTCTCTTGAAGCTTTTAAAATTCTCTCTAGAATTTTCAAAATCCATGTCCACATGTTTACAATTTCACATAAAAAATGGCTAAAATTCCAGTTGAAATTTTTTCAAAGTCCCTTAAAAATTTTCCAATTTTTGTCCCAATTCTTCCCATTCCCATTGAAACTTTTCAAATCCCTCTCAAAATTGTTGAAATTCTCTTGAAGCTTTTAAAATTCTCTCTAGAATTTTCAAAATCCATGTCCACATGTTTACAATTTCACGTCAAAAAATGGCTAAAATTCCAGTGGAAATTTTTTCAAAGTCCCTTAAAAATTTTCCAATTTTTGTCCCAATTCTTCCCATTCCCATTGAAACTTTTCAAATCCCTCTCAAAATTGTTGAAATTCTCTTGAAGCTTTTAAAATTCTCTCTAGAATTTTCAAAATCCATGTCCACATGTTTACAATTTCACGTCAAAAAATGGCTAAAATTCCAGTTGAAATTTTTTCAAAGTCCCTGAAAAATTTTCCAATTTTTGTCCCAATTCTTCCCATTCCCATTGAAACTTTTCAAATCCCTCTCAAAATTGTTGAAATTCTCTTGAAGCTTTTAAAATTCTCTCTAGAATTTTCAAAATCCATGTCCACATGTTTACAATTTCACGTCAAAAAATGGCTAAAATTCCAGTTGAAATTTTTTCAAAGTCCCTTCAAAATTTTCCAATTTTTGTCCCAATTCTTCCCATTCCCATTGAAACTTTTCAAATCCCTCTCAAAATGGTTGAAATTCTCTTGAAGCTTTTAAAATTCTCTCCAGAATTTTCAAAATCCATGTCCACATGTTTACAATTTCACGTCAAAAAATGGCTAAAATTCCAGTTGAAATTTTTTCAAAGTCCCTTCAAAATTTTCCAATTTTTGTCCCAATTCTTCCCATTCCCATTGAAACTTTTCAAATCCCTCTCAAAATGGTTGAAATTCTCTTGAAGCTTTTAAAATTCTCTCTAGAATTTTCAAAATCCATGTCCACATGTTTACAATTTCACATAAAAAATGGCTAAAATTCCAGTTGAAATTTTTTCAAAGTCCCTGAAAAATTTTCCAATTTTTGTCCCAATTCTTCCCATTCCCATTGAAACTTTTCAAATCCCTCTCAAAATTGTTGAAATTCTCTTGAAGCTTTTAAAATTCTCTCCAGAATTTTCAAAATCCATGTCCACATGTTTACAATTTCACGTCAAAAAATGGCTAAAATTCCAGTGGAAATTTTTTCAAAGTCCCTGAAAAATTTTCCAATTTTTGTCCCAATTCTTCCCATTCCCATTGAAACTTTTCAAATCCCTCTCAAAATTGTTGAAATTCTCTTGAAGCTTTTAAAATTCTCTCTAGAATTTTCAAAATCCATGTCCACATGTTTACAATTTCACGTCAAAAAATGGCTAAAATTCCAGTGGAAATTTTTTCAAAGTCCCTGAAAAATTTTCCAATTTTTGTCCCAATTCTTCCCATTCCCATTGAAACTTTTCAAATCCCTCTCAAAATTGTTGAAATTCTGTTGAAGCTTTTAAAATTCTCTCCAGAATTTTCAAAATCCATGTCCACATGTTTACAATTTCACGTCAAAAAATGGCTACAATTCCAGTTGAAATTTTTTCAAAGTCCCTTAAAAATTTTCCAATTTTTGTCCCAAGTCTTCCCATTCCCATTGAAACTTTTCAAATCCCTCTCAAAATTGTTGAAATTCTCTTGAAGCTTTTAAAATTCTCTCTAGAATTTTCAAAATCCATGGCCACATGTTTACAATTTCACGTCAAAAATGCTACAATTCCAGTTGAAATTTTTTCAAAGTCCCTTAAAAATTTTCCAATTTTTATCCCAATTCTTCCCATTCCCATTGAAGCTTTTCAAATCCCTCTCAAAATTGTTGAAATTGTGTTGAAGCTTTTAAAATTCTCTCTAGAATTTTCAAAATCCATGTCCACATGTTTACAATTTCACATAAAAAATGGCTAAAATTCCAGTTGAAATTTTTTCAAAGTCCCTTAAAAATTTTCCAATTTTTGTCCCAATTCTTCCCATTCCCATTGAAACTTTTCAAATCCCTCTCAAAATTGTTGAAATTCTCTTGAAGCTTTTAAAATTCTCTCCAGAATTTTCAAAATCCATGTCCACATGTTTACAATTTCACGTCAAAAAATGGCTAAAATTCCAGTGGAAATTTTTTCAAAGTCCCTTAAAAATTTTCCAATTTTTGTCCCAATTCTTCCCATTCCCATTGAAACTTTTCAAATCCCTCTCAAAATTGTTGAAATTCTCTTGAAGCTTTTAAAATTCTCTCCAGAATTTTCAAAATCCATGTCCACATGTTTACAATTTCACGTCAAAAAATGGCTAAAATTCCAGTTGAAATTTTTTCAAAGTCCCTTCAAAATTTTCCAATTTTTGTCCCAATTCTTCCCATTCCCATTGAAACTTTTCAAATCCCTCTCAAAATTGTTGAAATTCTCTTGAAGCTTTTAAAATTCTCTCCAGAATTTTCAAAATCCATGTCCACATGTTTACAATTTCACGTCAAAAAATGGCTAAAATTCCAGTTGAAATTTTTTCAAAGTCCCTGAAAAATTTTCCAATTTTTGTCCCAATTCTTCCCATTCCCATTGAAACTTTTCAAATCGCTCTCAAAATTGTTGAAATTCTCTTGAAGCTTTTAAAATTCTCTCTAGAATTTTCAAAATCCATGTCCACATGTTTACAATTTCACGTCAAAAAATGGCTAAAATTCCAGTTGAAATTTTTTCAAAGTCCCTTAAAAATTTTCCAATTTTTGTCCCAATTCTTCCCATTCCCATTGAAACTTTTCAAATCCCTCTCAAAATTGTTGAAATTCTCTTGAAGCTTTTAAAATTCTCTCTAGAATTTTCAAAATCCATGTCCACATGTTTACAATTTCACGTCAAAAAATGGCTAAAATTCCAGTGGAAATTTTTTCAAAGTCCCTTCAAAATTTTCCAATTTTTGTCCCAATTCTTCCCATTCCCATTGAAACTTTTCAAATCCCTCTCAAAATTGTTGAAATTCTGTTGAAGCTTTTAAAATTCTCTCCAGAATTTTCAAAATCCATGTCCACATGTTTACAATTTCACGTCAAAAAATGGCTACAATTCCAGTTGAAATTTTTTCAAAGTCCCTTAAAAATTTTCCAATTTTTGTCCCAATTCTTCCCATTCCCATTGAAACTTTTCAAATCCCTCTCAAAATTGTTGAAATTCTCTTGAAGCTTTTAAAATTCTCTCTAGAATTTTCAAAATCCATGTCCACATGTTTACAATTTCACGTCAAAAAATGGCTAAAATTCCAGTTGAAATTTCACAGTATCACAGTATGTTTGGGATTGGAAGGGACCTCAAAAGATCATCTAGTCCAATCCCCCTGCTGGAGCAGGAACACCTAGGTGAGGTCGCACAGGAACATGTCCAGGCGGGTTTTGAATGTCTCCAGAGAAGGAGACTCCACAACTTCCCTGGGCAGCCTGTTCCAGTGCTCTGTCACCCTCACTGAGAAGAAGTTTCTTCTCAAATTTAAGTGGAACCTCTTGTGTTCCAGCTTGATCCCATTACCCCTTGTCCTATCATTGTTTGCCACTGAGAAGAGTCTGGCTCCATCCTCATGGCACTCACCCTTTATATATTTATAAACATTAATAAGGTCCCCCCTTAGTCTCCTCTTCTCCAAACTAAAGAGACCCAGCTCCCTCAGCCTTTCTTCATAAGGGAGGTGCTCCACTCCCTTAATCATCTTCGTTGCCCTACGCTGGACCCTCTCCAGCAGTTCCCTGTCCTTCTTGAACTGAGGGGCCCAGAACTGGACACAATATTCCAGATGTGGTCTCACCAGGGCAGAGTAGAGGGGAAGGAGGACCTCTCTCGATCTACTAACCACCCCCCTTCTAATACACCCCAGGATGCCATTGGCCTTCCTGGCCACAAGGGCACAGTGCTGGCTCATGGTCATCCTGTTGTCCACCAGGACCCCCAGGTCCCTTTCCCCTACACTGCTCTCTAATATGTAATCTCCCAACCTATACTGGAACCTGGGGTTGTTCCTGCCCAGATGCAGGACCCTACACTTGTCCTTGTTAAATTTCATCAGGTTATTCCCTGCCCAGCTCTCCAGCCTGTCCAGGTCCCGCTGGATGGCAGCACAGCCCTCCGGCGTGTCAGCCACTCCTCCTAGCTTGGTGTCATCAGCAAACTTGCTGATAGTACACTCAATTCCCTCGTCCAAGTCATTAATGAATATATTGAATAATATTGGCCCCAGCACTGACCCTTGGGGCACTCCACTAGATACTGGCCTCCAACTAGACTCCGCACCATTGACTACCACTCTCTGGCTTCTCTCCCTAAGCCAGTTTGCAACCCACCTCACTACTCTATTGTCTAGACCACACCTCCTCAACTTAGCTGTGAGGATGCTGTGGGAGACTGTGTCAAAGGCTTTACTGAAGTCAAGGTAGACAACATCCACCGCTCTGCCACCATCCATCCACCTTGTTACATTCTCATAAAAGGCTATGAGGTTGGTCAAGCATGACCTACCCTTGGTAAAGCCATGCTGACTGCCCCTAATAACCCTCTTATCCTTGATATGCCTTGAGATGGCACCAAGGACAAGCTGTTCCATTACTTTCCCAGGGACAGAGGTGAGGCTGACCGGTCTATAATTACCCGGGTCCTCCTTCTTGCCCTTTTTGAAGACTGGAGTGACATTTGCTTTCCTCCAATCCTCGGGCACCTCTCCCGTTTCCCAAGACTTGGCAAAGATGATGGAGAGCGGTCCAGCAATGACTTCAGCCAGCTCCCTCAGCACCCGCGGATGCATCCCATCTGGACCCATGGATTTATGAATGTCCAGACTATTTAATTGCTCCCTAACCCAGTCCTCATCGACTAAAGCAAACTCCTCCATTGACCTGGCTTCATCCGGGGTCTCAGGGGTACAGGGCTCCCCAGGACAGCCTCCGGCAGAGTAGACAGAGACAAAGAAGGCATTCAGTAATTCTGCCTTCTCTGTATCTTCTGCCACCAGGGCACCCACCCCATTCATCAGTGGGCCTACATTGCCTCTGGTATTAGTTTTATCTGCTATGTATTTGAAAAAGTTCTTTTTGCTGTCCTTGACCCCTCTCGCCAGCTGTAATTCTAAGGAGGCCTTGGCTATCCTAGCTGCCTTCCTATATCCTCTAACAGCAGCCTTATATTCCTCCCAAGTGGCCAGCCCCTGCTTCCATGACCTGTAAACTCTCCTCTTCTGCTTGAGCATACCCAACAGCTCCCTATTCAACCACGCAGGCCTCCTGGCTCCCTTCCTTGACTTCCTACGTGTGGGGATGCTCTGATCCTGAGCGTGGAAGAAGCAATCACTGAATGCCACCCAGCTATCTTGGGCCCCTTTTCCTTCAAGCAGTCTTGCCCATGGGATTTCCCCCAGCAATTGCTTGAAAAGGCCAAAGTTAGCCCTGCTGAAGTCCAGGGTTGCAATTCTACTTGCTATTCTGTTCCTGCCACATGAGATGCTGAACTCCACCATCTCGTGGTCACTGCAACCCAGGCAGCCCTCAACCTTTACTGCTTCGACCAGACCCTCCTTGTTAGTGAGGATGAGATCCAGCAGTGCACCTCTCCTAGTCGGCTCCTCAACCATCTGCATGAGGAAGTTATCATCAATGCACTGGAGGAACCTCCTGGACTGTGGCTGGCTGGCTGAATGGTCCTTCCAGCAAACATCAGGGAAGTTAAAATCACCCACAACAACCATGGCCTGAGACTGTGAGGCCACTCTCAGCTGCCCATAGAAGGCCTCATCAACTTCCTCAGCCTGATCTGGTGGCCTGTAGCAGACGCCCACAACAGTGTCAGCCCTGCCAGCCTGCCCCTTGATCCTGATCCATACACTCTCAACTCGCTCGTCATCCGCTCCTGGGCAGAATTTAGTACATTGTAGTTGCTCTCTCACATAGAGAGCAACTCCACCACCACGCCTGGCTGGCCTGTCTTTCCTGAAAAGGGCATAGCCATCCATGACCACATTCCAGTCATGTGAACTGTCCCACCATGTTTCTGTAATTGCCACCAGATCATAATCTCCCGACCGAACATAGGATTCTAGCTCCTCCTGCTTATTCCCCATGCTGCGCGCATTTTTTCAAAGTCCCTTCAAAATTTTCCAATTTTTGTCCCAATTCTTCCCATTCCCATTGAAACTTTTCAAATCCCTCTCAAAATGGTTGAAATTCTCTTGAAGCTTTTAAAATTCTCTCCAGAATTTTCAAAATCCATGTCCACATGTTTACAATTTCACGTCAAAAAATGGCTAAAATTCCAGTGGAAATTTTTTCAAAGTCCCTGAAAAATTTTCCAATTTTTGTCCCAATTCTTCCCATTCCCATTGAAACTTTTCAAATCCCTCTCAAAATTGTTGAAATTCTGTTGAAGCTTTTAAAATTCTCTCCAGAATTTTCAAAATCCATGTCCACATGTTTACAATTTCATGTCAAAAAATGGCTACAATTCCAGTTGAAATTTTTTCAAAGTCCCTGAAAAATTTTCCAATTTTTGTCCCAATTCTTCCCATTCCCATTGAAACTTTTCAAATCCTTCTCAAAATGGTTGAAATTCTCTTGAAGCTTTTAAAATTCTCTCTAGAATTTTCAAAATCCATGTCCACATGTTTACAATTTCACATAAAAAATGGCTAAAATTCCAGTTGAAATTTTTTCAAAGTCCCTTAAAAATTTTCCAATTTTTGTCCCAATTCTTCCCATTCCCATTGAAACTTTTCAAATCCTTCTCAAAATGGTTGAAATTCTCTTGAAGCTTTTAAAATTCTCTCTAGAATTTTCAAAATCCATGTCCACATGTTTACAATTTCACATAAAAAATGGCTAAAATTCCAGTTGAAATTTTTTCAAAGTCCCTTAAAAATTTTCCAATTTTTGTCCCAATTCTTCCCATTCCCATTGAAACTTTTCAAATCCCTCTCAAAATTGTTGAAATTCTCTTGAAGCTTTTAAAATTCTCTCCAGAATTTTCAAAATCCATGTCCACATGTTTACAATTTCACGTCAAAAAATGGCTAAAATTCCAGTGGAAATTTTTTCAAAGTCCCTGAAAAATTTTCCAATTTTTGTCCCAATTCTTCCCATTCCCATTGAAACTTTTCAAATCCCTCTCCAAATTGTTGAAATTCTCTTGAAGCTTTTAAAATTCTCTCTAGAATTTTCAAAATCCATGTCCACATGTTTACAATTTCACGTCAAAAAATGGCTAAAATTCCAGTTGAAATTTTTTCAAAGTCCCTGAAAAATTTTCCAATTTTTGTCCCAATTCTTCCCATTCCCATTGAAACTTTTCAAATCCCTCTCAAAATTGTTGAAATTCTCTTGAAGCTTTTAAAATTCTCTCTAGAATTTTCAAAATCCATGTCCACATGTTTACAATTTCACGTCAAAAAATGGCTAAAATTCCAGTGGAAATTTTTTCAAAGTCCCTTAAAAATTTTCCAATTTTTGTCCCAATTCTTCCCATTCCCATTGAAACTTTTCAAATCCCTCTCAAAATTGTTGAAATTCTCTTGAAGCTTTTAAAATTCTCTCTAGAATTTTCAAAATCCATGTCCACATGTTTACAATTTCACGTCAAAAAATGGCTAAAATTCCAGTGGAAATTTTTTCAAAGTCCCTTAAAAATTTTCCAATTTTTGTCCCAAGTCTTCCCATTCCCATTGAAACTTTTCAAATCCCTCTCAAAATTGTTGAAATTCTCTTGAAGCTTTTAAAATTCTCTCTAGAATTTTCAAAATCCATGTCCACATGTTTACAATTTCACGTCAAAAATGCTAAAATTCCAGTTGAAATTTTTTCAAAGTCCCTTAAAAATTTTCCAATTTTTATCCCAATTCTTCCCATTCCCATTGAAGCTTTTCAAATCCCTCTCAAAATTGTTGAAATTGTGTTGAAGCTTTTAAAATTCTCTCTAGAATTTTCAAAATCCATGTCCACATGTTTACAATTTCACATAAAAAATGGCTGAAATTCCAGTTGAAATTTTTTCAAAGTCCCTTAAAAATTTTCCAATTTTTGTCCCAATTCTTCCCATTCCCATTGAAACTTTTCAAATCCCTCTCAAAATTGTTGAAATTCTCTTGAAGCTTTTAAAATTCTCTCTAGAATTTTCAAAATCCATGTCCACATGTTTACAATTTCACGTCAAAAAATGGCTAAAATTCCAGTGGAAATTTTTTCAAAGTCCCTGAAAAATTTTCCAATTTTTGTCCCAATTCTTCCCATTCCCATTGAAACTTTTCAAATCCCTCTCAAAATTGTTGAAATTCTCTTGAAGCTTTTAAAATTCTCTCTAGAATTTTCAAAATCCATGTCCACATGTTTACAATTTCACGTCAAAAAATGGCTAAAATTCCAGTTGAAATTTTTTCAAAGTCCCTGAAAAATTTTCCAATTTTTGTCCCAATTCTTCCCATTCCCATTGAAACTTTTCAAATCCCTCTCAAAATTGTTGAAATTCTGTTGAAGCTTTTAAAATTCTCTCTAGAATTTTCAAAATCCATGTCCACATGTTTACAATTTCACGTCAAAAAATGGCTAAAATTCCAGTTGAAATTTTTTCAAAGTCCCTGAAAAATTTTCCAATTTTTGTCCCAATTCTTCCCATTCCCATTGAAACTTTTCAAATCCCTCTCAAAATGGTTGAAATTCTCTTGAAGCTTTTAAAATTCTCTCCAGAATTTTCAAAATCCATGTCCACATGTTTACAATTTCACGTCAAAAAATGGCTAAAATTCCAGTTGAAATTTTTTAAAAGTCCCTTAAAAATTTTCCAATTTTTGTCCCAATTCTTCCCATTCCCATTGAAACTTTTCAAATCCCTCTCAAAATTGTTGAAATTCTCTTGAAGCTTTTAAAATTCTCTCCAGAATTTTCAAAATCCATGTCCACATGTTTACAATTTCACGTCAAAAAATGGCTAAAATTCCAGTGGAAATTTTTTCAAAGTCCCTGAAAAATTTTCCAATTTTTGTCCCAATTCTTCCCATTCCCATTGAAACTTTTCAAATCCCTCTCAAAATTGTTGAAATTCTCTTGAAGCTTTTAAAATTCTCTCTAGAATTTTCAAAATCCATGTCCACATGTTTACAATTTCACGTCAAAAAATGGCTAAAATTCCAGTGGAAATTTTTTCAAAGTCCCTGAAAAATTTTCCAATTTTTGTCCCAATTCTTCCCATTCCCATTGAAACTTTTCAAATCCCTCTCAAAATTGTTGAAATTCTGTTGAAGCTTTTAAAATTCTCTCTAGAATTTTCAAAATCCATGTCCACATGTTTACAATTTCACGTCAAAAAATGGCTACAATTCCAGTTGAAATTTTTTCAAAGTCCCTTAAAAATTTTCCAATTTTTGTCCCAATTCTTCCCATTCCCATTGAAACTTTTCAAATCCCTCTCAAAATGGTTGAAATTCTCTTGAAGCTTTTAAAATTCTCTCTAGAATTTTCAAAATCCATGTCCACATGTTTACAATTTCACGTCAAAAAATGGCTAAAATTCCAGTGGAAATTTTTTCAAAGTCCCTTAAAAATTTTCCAATTTTTGTCCCAAGTCTTCCCATTCCCATTGAAACTTTTCAAATCCCTCTCAAAATGGTTGAAATTCTCTTGAAGCTTTTAAAATTCTCTCTAGAATTTTCAAAATCCATGTCCACATGTTTACAATTTCACGTCAAAAATGCTAAAATTCCAGTTGAAATTTTTTCAAAGTCCCTTAAAAATTTTCCAATTTTTATCCCAATTCTTCCCATTCCCATTGAAGCTTTTCAAATCCCTCTCAAAATTGTTGAAATTGTGTTGAAGCTTTTAAAATTCTCTCTAGAATTTTCAAAATCCATGTCCACATGTTTACAATTTCACATAAAAAATGGCTAAAATTCCAGTTGAAATTTTTTCAAAGTCCCTTAAAAATTTTCCAATTTTTGTCCCAATTCTTCCCATTCCCATTGAAACTTTTCAAATCCCTCTCAAAATTGTTGAAATTCTCTTGAAGCTTTTAAAATTCTCTCTAGAATTTTCAAAATCCATGTCCACATGTTTACAATTTCACGTCAAAAATGCTAAAATTCCAGTTGAAATTTTTTCAAAGTCCCTTAAAAATTTTCCAATTTTTATCCCAATTCTTCCCATTCCCATTGAAGCTTTTCAAATCCCTCTCAAAATTGTTGAAATTCTCTTGAAGCTTTTAAAATTCTCTCCAGAATTTTCAAAATCCATGTCCACATGTTTACAATTTCACGTCAAAAAATGGCTAAAATTCCAGTTGAAATTTTTTCAAAGTCCCTTAAAAATTTTCCAATTTTTGTCCCAATTCTTCCCATTCCCATTGAAACTTTTCAAATCCCTCTCAAAATTGTTGAAATTCTCTTGAAGCTTTTAAAATTCTCTCTAGAATTTTCAAAATCCATGTCCACATGTTTACAATTTCACGTCAAAAAATGGCTAAAATTCCAGTGGAAATTTTTTCAAAGTCCCTGAAAAATTTTCCAATTTTTGTCCCAATTCTTCCCATTCCCATTGAAACTTTTCAAATCCCTCTCAAAATTGTTGAAATTCTCTTGAAGCTTTTAAAATTCTCTCTAGAATTTTCAAAATCCATGTCCACATGTTTACAATTTCACGTCAAAAAATGGCTAAAATTCCAGTTGAAATTTTTTCAAAGTCCCTGAAAAATTTTCCAATTTTTGTCCCAATTCTTCCCATTCCCATTGAAACTTTTCAAATCCCTCTCAAAATTGTTGAAATTCTCTTGAAGCTTTTAAAATTCTCTCCAGAATTTTCAAAATCCATGTCCACATGTTTACAATTTCATGTCAAAAAATGGCTACAATTCCAGTTGAAATTTTTTCAAAGTCCCTTAAAAATTTTCCAATTTTTGTCCCAATTCTTCCCATTCCCATTGAAACTTTTCAAATCCCTCTCAAAATTGTTGAAATTCTCTTGAAGCTTTTAAAATTCTCTCTAGAATTTTCAAAATCCATGTCCACATGTTTACAATTTCACGTCAAAAAATGGCTAAAATTCCAGTTGAAATTTTTTCAAAGTCCCTTCAAAATTTTCCAATTTTTGTCCCAATTCTTCCCATTCCCATTGAAACTTTTCAAATCCCTCTCAAAATGGTTGAAATTCTCTTGAAGCTTTTAAAATTCTCTCCAGAATTTTCAAAATCCATGTCCACATGTTTACAATTTCACGTCAAAAAATGGCTAAAATTCCAGTTGAAATTTTTTCAAAGTCCCTTCAAAATTTTCCAATTTTTGTCCCAATTCTTCCCATTCCCATTGAAACTTTTCAAATCCTTCTCAAAATGGTTGAAATTCTCTTGAAGCTTTTAAAATTCTCTCTAGAATTTTCAAAATCCATGTCCACATGTTTACAATTTCACATAAAAAATGGCTAAAATTCCAGTTGAAATTTTTTCAAAGTCCCTTAAAAATTTTCCAATTTTTGTCCCAATTCTTCCCATTCCCATTGAAACTTTTCAAATCCCTCTCAAAATTGTTGAAATTCTCTTGAAGCTTTTAAAATTCTCTCTAGAATTTTCAAAATCCATGTCCACATGTTTACAATTTCACGTCAAAAAATGGCTAAAATTCCAGTGGAAATTTTTTCAAAGTCCCTTAAAAATTTTCCAATTTTTGTCCCAATTCTTCCCATTCCCATTGAAACTTTTCAAATCCCTCTCAAAATTGTTGAAATTCTCTTGAAGCTTTTAAAATTCTCTCTAGAATTTTCAAAATCCATGTCCACATGTTTACAATTTCACGTCAAAAAATGGCTAAAATTCCAGTTGAAATTTTTTCAAAGTCCCTTAAAAATTTTCCAATTTTTGTCCCAATTCTTCCCATTCCCATTGAAACTTTTCAAATCCCTCTCAAAATTGTTGAAATTCTGTTGAAGCTTTTAAAATTCTCTCTAGAATTTTCAAAATCCATGTCCACATGTTTACAATTTCACGTCAAAAAATGGCTAAAATTCCAGTTGAAATTTTTTCAAAGTCCCTTCAAAATTTTCCAATTTTTGTCCCAATTCTTCCCATTCCCATTGAAACTTTTCAAATCCCTCTCAAAATGGTTGAAATTCTCTTGAAGCTTTTAAAATTCTCTCCAGAATTTTCAAAATCCATGTCCACATGTTTACAATTTCACGTCAAAAAATGGCTAAAATTCCAGTTGAAATTTTTTCAAAGTCCCTTCAAAATTTTCCAATTTTTGTCCCAATTCTTCCCATTCCCATTGAAACTTTTCAAATCCCTCTCAAAATGGTTGAAATTCTCTTGAAGCTTTTAAAATTCTCTCTAGAATTTTCAAAATCCATGTCCACATGTTTACAATTTCACATAAAAAATGGCTAAAATTCCAGTTGAAATTTTTTCAAAGTCCCTGAAAAATTTTCCAATTTTTGTCCCAATTCTTCCCATTCCCATTGAAACTTTTCAAATCCCTCTCAAAATTGTTGAAATTCTCTTGAAGCTTTTAAAATTCTCTCCAGAATTTTCAAAATCCATGTCCACATGTTTACAATTTCACGTCAAAAAATGGCTAAAATTCCAGTTGAAATTTTTTCAAAGTCCCTGAAAAATTTTCCAATTTTTGTCCCAATTCTTCCCATTCCCATTGAAACTTTTCAAATCCCTCTCAAAATTGTTGAAATTCTCTTGAAGCTTTTAAAATTCTCTCTAGAATTTTCAAAATCCATGTCCACATGTTTACAATTTCACGTCAAAAAATGGCTAAAATTCCAGTGGAAATTTTTTCAAAGTCCCTGAAAAATTTTCCAATTTTTGTCCCAATTCTTCCCATTCCCATTGAAACTTTTCAAATCCCTCTCAAAATTGTTGAAATTCTGTTGAAGCTTTTAAAATTCTCTCCAGAATTTTCAAAATCCATGTCCACATGTTTACAATTTCACGTCAAAAAATGGCTACAATTCCAGTTGAAATTTTTTCAAAGTCCCTTAAAAATTTTCCAATTTTTGTCCCAAGTCTTCCCATTCCCATTGAAACTTTTCAAATCCCTCTCAAAATTGTTGAAATTCTCTTGAAGCTTTTAAAATTCTCTCTAGAATTTTCAAAATCCATGGCCACATGTTTACAATTTCACGTCAAAAATGCTACAATTCCAGTTGAAATTTTTTCAAAGTCCCTTAAAAATTTTCCAATTTTTATCCCAATTCTTCCCATTCCCATTGAAGCTTTTCAAATCCCTCTCAAAATTGTTGAAATTGTGTTGAAGCTTTTAAAATTCTCTCTAGAATTTTCAAAATCCATGTCCACATGTTTACAATTTCACATAAAAAATGGCTAAAATTCCAGTTGAAATTTTTTCAAAGTCCCTTAAAAATTTTCCAATTTTTGTCCCAATTCTTCCCATTCCCATTGAAACTTTTCAAATCCCTCTCAAAATTGTTGAAATTCTCTTGAAGCTTTTAAAATTCTCTCTAGAATTTTCAAAATCCATGTCCACATGTTTACAATTTCACGTCAAAAAATGGCTAAAATTCCAGTGGAAATTTTTTCAAAGTCCCTTAAAAATTTTCCAATTTTTGTCCCAATTCTTCCCATTCCCATTGAAACTTTTCAAATCCCTCTCAAAATTGTTGAAATTCTCTTGAAGCTTTTAAAATTCTCTCCAGAATTTTCAAAATCCATGTCCACATGTTTACAATTTCACGTCAAAAAATGGCTAAAATTCCAGTTGAAATTTTTTCAAAGTCCCTTCAAAATTTTCCAATTTTTGTCCCAATTCTTCCCATTCCCATTGAAACTTTTCAAATCCCTCTCAAAATTGTTGAAATTCTCTTGAAGCTTTTAAAATTCTCTCCAGAATTTTCAAAATCCATGTCCACATGTTTACAATTTCACGTCAAAAAATGGCTAAAATTCCAGTTGAAATTTTTTCAAAGTCCCTGAAAAATTTTCCAATTTTTGTCCCAATTCTTCCCATTCCCATTGAAACTTTTCAAATCGCTCTCAAAATTGTTGAAATTCTCTTGAAGCTTTTAAAATTCTCTCTAGAATTTTCAAAATCCATGTCCACATGTTTACAATTTCACGTCAAAAAATGGCTAAAATTCCAGTTGAAATTTTTTCAAAGTCCCTTAAAAATTTTCCAATTTTTGTCCCAATTCTTCCCATTCCCATTGAAACTTTTCAAATCCCTCTCAAAATTGTTGAAATTCTCTTGAAGCTTTTAAAATTCTCTCTAGAATTTTCAAAATCCATGTCCACATGTTTACAATTTCACGTCAAAAAATGGCTAAAATTCCAGTGGAAATTTTTTCAAAGTCCCTTCAAAATTTTCCAATTTTTGTCCCAATTCTTCCCATTCCCATTGAAACTTTTCAAATCCCTCTCAAAATTGTTGAAATTCTGTTGAAGCTTTTAAAATTCTCTCCAGAATTTTCAAAATCCATGTCCACATGTTTACAATTTCACGTCAAAAAATGGCTACAATTCCAGTTGAAATTTTTTCAAAGTCCCTTAAAAATTTTCCAATTTTTGTCCCAATTCTTCCCATTCCCATTGAAACTTTTCAAATCCCTCTCAAAATTGTTGAAATTCTCTTGAAGCTTTTAAAATTCTCTCTAGAATTTTCAAAATCCATGTCCACATGTTTACAATTTCACGTCAAAAAATGGCTAAAATTCCAGTTGAAATTTTTTCAAAGTCCCTTAAAAATTTTCCAATTTTTGTCCCAATTCTTCCCATTCCCATTGAAACTTTTCAAATCCCTCTCAAAATTGTTGAAATTCTGTTGAAGCTTTTAAAATTCTCTCTAGAATTTTCAAAATCCATGTCCACATGTTTACAATTTCACGTCAAAAAATGGCTAAAATTCCAGTTGAAATTTTTTCAAAGTCCCTTCAAAATTTTCCAATTTTTGTCCCAATTCTTCCCATTCCCATTGAAACTTTTCAAATCCCTCTCAAAATGGTTGAAATTCTCTTGAAGCTTTTAAAATTCTCTCCAGAATTTTCAAAATCCATGTCCACATGTTTACAATTTCACGTCAAAAAATGGCTAAAATTCCAGTTGAAATTTTTTCAAAGTCCCTTCAAAATTTTCCAATTTTTGTCCCAATTCTTCCCATTCCCATTGAAACTTTTCAAATCCCTCTCAAAATGGTTGAAATTCTCTTGAAGCTTTTAAAATTCTCTCTAGAATTTTCAAAATCCATGTCCACATGTTTACAATTTCACATAAAAAATGGCTAAAATTCCAGTTGAAATTTTTTCAAAGTCCCTGAAAAATTTTCCAATTTTTGTCCCAATTCTTCCCATTCCCATTGAAACTTTTCAAATCCCTCTCAAAATTGTTGAAATTCTCTTGAAGCTTTTAAAATTCTCTCCAGAATTTTCAAAATCCATGTCCACATGTTTACAATTTCACGTCAAAAAATGGCTAAAATTCCAGTGGAAATTTTTTCAAAGTCCCTGAAAAATTTTCCAATTTTTGTCCCAATTCTTCCCATTCCCATTGAAACTTTTCAAATCCCTCTCAAAATTGTTGAAATTCTCTTGAAGCTTTTAAAATTCTCTCTAGAATTTTCAAAATCCATGTCCACATGTTTACAATTTCACGTCAAAAAATGGCTAAAATTCCAGTGGAAATTTTTTCAAAGTCCCTGAAAAATTTTCCAATTTTTGTCCCAATTCTTCCCATTCCCATTGAAACTTTTCAAATCCCTCTCCAAATTGTTGAAATTCTGTTGAAGCTTTTAAAATTCTCTCTAGAATTTTCAAAATCCATGTCCACATGTTTACAATTTCACGTCAAAAAATGGCTACAATTCCAGTTGAAATTTTTTCAAAGTCCCTTAAAAATTTTCCAATTTTTGTCCCAAGTCTTCCCATTCCCATTGAAACTTTTCAAATCCCTCTCAAAATTGTTGAAATTCTCTTGAAGCTTTTAAAATTCTCTCTAGAATTTTCAAAATCCATGGCCACATGTTTACAATTTCACGTCAAAAATGCTACAATTCCAGTTGAAATTTTTTCAAAGTCCCTTAAAAATTTTCCAATTTTTATCCCAATTCTTCCCATTCCCATTGAAGCTTTTCAAATCCCTCTCAAAATTGTTGAAATTGTGTTGAAGCTTTTAAAATTCTCTCTAGAATTTTCAAAATCCATGTCCACATGTTTACAATTTCACATAAAAAATGGCTAAAATTCCAGTTGAAATTTTTCAAAGTCCCTTAAAAATTTTCCAATTTTTGTCCCAATTCTTCCCATTCCCATTGAAACTTTTCAAATCCCTCTCAAAATTGTTGAAATTCTCTTGAAGCTTTTAAAATTCTCTCTAGAATTTTCAAAATCCATGTCCACATGTTTACAATTTCACGTCAAAAAATGGCTAAAATTCCAGTGGAAATTTTTTCAAAGTCCCTTAAAAATTTTCCAATTTTTGTCCCAATTCTTCCCATTCCCATTGAAACTTTTCAAATCCCTCTCAAAATTGTTGAAATTCTCTTGAAGCTTTTAAAATTCTCTCCAGAATTTTCAAAATCCATGTCCACATGTTTACAATTTCACGTCAAAAAATGGCTAAAATTCCAGTTGAAATTTTTTCAAAGTCCCTTCAAATTTTCCAATTTTTGTCCCAATTCTTCCCATTCCCATTGAAACTTTTCAAATCCCTCTCAAAATTGTTGAAATTCTCTTGAAGCTTTTAAAATTCTCTCCAGAATTTTCAAAATCCATGTCCACATGTTTACAATTTCACGTCAAAAAATGGCTAAAATTCCAGTTGAAATTTTTTCAAAGTCCCTGAAAAATTTTCCAATTTTTGTCCCAATTCTTCCCATTCCCATTGAAACTTTTCAAATCGCTCTCAAAATTGTTGAAATTCTCTTGAAGCTTTTAAAATTCTCTCTAGAATTTTCAAAATCCATGTCCACATGTTTACAATTTCACGTCAAAAAATGGCTAAAATTCCAGTTGAAATTTTTTCAAAGTCCCTTAAAAATTTTCCAATTTTTGTCCCCAATTCTTCCCATTCCCATTGAAACTTTTCAAATCCCTCTCAAAATTGTTGAAATTCTCTTGAAGCTTTTAAAATTCTCTCTAGAATTTTCAAAATCCATGTCCACATGTTTACAATTTCACGTCAAAAAATGGCTAAAATTCCAGTGGAAATTTTTTCAAAGTCCCTTCAAAATTTTCCAATTTTTGTCCCAATTCTTCCCATTCCCATTGAAACTTTTCAAATCCCTCTCAAAATTGTTGAAATTCTGTTGAAGCTTTTAAAATTCTCTCCAGAATTTTCAAAATCCATGTCCACATGTTTACAATTTCACGTCAAAAAATGGCTACAATTCCAGTTGAAATTTTTTCAAAGTCCCTTAAAAATTTTCCAATTTTTGTCCCAATTCTTCCCATTCCCATTGAAACTTTTCAAATCCCTCTCAAAATTGTTGAAATTCTCTTGAAGCTTTTAAAATTCTCTCTAGAATTTTCAAAATCCATGTCCACATGTTTACAATTTCACGTCAAAAAATGGCTAAAATTCCAGTTGAAATTTCACAGTATCACAGTATGTTTGGGATTGGAAGGGACCTCAAAAGATCATCTAGTCCAATCCCCCTGCTGGAGCAGGAACACCTAGGTGAGGTCGCACAGGAACATGTCCAGGCGGGTTTTGAATGTCTCCAGAGAAGGAGACTCCACAACTTCCCTGGGCAGCCTGTTCCAGTGCTCTGTCACCCTCACTGAGAAGAAGTTTCTTCTCAAATTTAAGTGGAACCTCTTGTGTTCCAGCTTGATCCCATTACCCCTTGTCCTATCATTGTTTGCCACTGAGAAGAGTCTGGCTCCATCCTCATGGCACTCACCCTTTATATATTTATAAACATTAATAAGGTCCCCCCTTAGTCTCCTCTTCTCCAAACTAAAGAGACCCAGCTCCCTCAGCCTTTCTTCATAAGGGAGGTGCTCCACTCCCTTAATCATCTTCGTTGCCCTACGCTGGACCCTCTCCAGCAGTTCCCTGTCCTTCTTGAACTGAGGGGCCCAGAACTGGACACAATATTCCAGATGTGGTCTCACCAGGGCAGAGTAGAGGGGAAGGAGGACCTCTCTCGATCTACTAACCACCCCCCTTCTAATACACCCCAGGATGCCATTGGCCTTCCTGGCCACAAGGGCACAGTGCTGGCTCATGGTCATCCTGTTGTCCACCAGGACCCCCAGGTCCCTTTCCCCTACACTGCTCTCTAATATGTAATCTCCCAACCTATACTGGAACCTGGGGTTGTTCCTGCCCAGATGCAGGACCCTACACTTGTCCTTGTTAAATTTCATCAGGTTATTCCCTGCCCAGCTCTCCAGCCTGTCCAGGTCCCGCTGGATGGCAGCACAGCCCTCCGGCGTGTCAGCCACTCCTCCTAGCTTGGTGTCATCAGCAAACTTGCTGATAGTACACTCAATTCCCTCGTCCAAGTCATTAATGAATATATTGAATAATATTGGCCCCAGCACTGACCCTTGGGGCACTCCACTAGATACTGGCCTCCAACTAGACTCCGCACCATTGACTACCACTCTCTGGCTTCTCTCCCTAAGCCAGTTTGCAACCCACCTCACTACTCTATTGTCTAGACCACACCTCCTCAACTTAGCTGTGAGGATGCTGTGGGAGACTGTGTCAAAGGCTTTACTGAAGTCAAGGTAGACAACATCCACCGCTCTGCCACCATCCATCCACCTTGTTACATTCTCATAAAAGGCTATGAGGTTGGTCAAGCATGACCTACCCTTGGTAAAGCCATGCTGACTGCCCCTAATAACCCTCTTATCCTTGATATGCCTTGAGATGGCACCAAGGACAAGCTGTTCCATTACTTTCCCAGGGACAGAGGTGAGGCTGACCGGTCTATAATTACCCGGGTCCTCCTTCTTGCCCTTTTTGAAGACTGGAGTGACATTTGCTTTCCTCCAATCCTCGGGCACCTCTCCCGTTTCCCAAGACTTGGCAAAGATGATGGAGAGCGGTCCAGCAATGACTTCAGCCAGCTCCCTCAGCACCCGCGGATGCATCCCATCTGGACCCATGGATTTATGAATGTCCAGACTATT